>NW_008677029.1:52678-55886 GCF_000695815.1 Acanthisitta chloris
CTCACATGCATTGGAAGTATTAGATTTTTTTCCCCAGTGTGCATCTGGCCGTGTTTCTGACTGGTTAGTTTCATCCTTACCTCGCTCTGAAGTCCAGCCATAGTTGAAGACTTAGTGCTCAAGTGGGTAACACAGATATTTGTCTCTTGTTTGTTTGTTTGTTTTTTGTTTTAGGATGTGTACCTTTTTCACATCTCCTGGGATAGCAGAAGTCCCTTATTAGATTTTTTTCCCCAGTGTGCATCTGGCCGTGTTTCTGACTGGTTAGTTTCATCCTTACCTCGCTCTGAAGTCCAGCCATAGTTGAAGACTTAGTGCTCAAGTGGGTAACACAGATATTTGTCTCTTGTTTGTTTGTTTGTTTTTTGTTTTAGGATGTGTACCTTTTTCACATCTCCTGGGATAGCAGAAGTCCCTCTAAACTGAACTTTTAAAACTCCATTATCAGCTAGAAGAAAGCTCTGTTCCCTGTAGTTCTGACAGAAATGCTCTCAGAAGGACTGAGACTATTTAAGGGCACTTTTCTGAGACATGTTCAGCCTGTATTCACATCTTTCCTATGCTTGTCCAAGGGCAGTTTGTGTCCTTCCCTGGTGAATATGTGGGGTCCTAGATAATGAAGCCAACTCTACGAATGTGAGTGCCAGCAGTATCCACAGCTCTACTGGTAACCAGACAACCAGGGCCACCCCTGGCTAAATTAGCAAGACAGTGACCATGCTGCTAAGTGAAGAAAAGTACCCGTTTTCATGCTTACAACGCATGGGCTACATGTAACAATAGCCACTAGTCAGCAGCAGTGTGTTGCTCACATGTGTGGGCAAGATGAGAACAAGTTTATTTCCAAGCCCCCTTTCTCCTATTAGTTCCTTGTCTTTGATTTTATGTGGGTTATCCAAGGATGGAGGTTATCTGAGGACTTATTTTCAGCAACAGATATTTTTAAAGGGCTGGAGGTTATCTGAGGTTTAGCTTGAAAATAACAGTACTTTGGAGAGTTTGCAGCCCCGCCTAGTATCGTTTAGTTGAAGATATGCCCACATGCACAACTAGTCAATTCACTCTGGTAATTTAACAACGCTGTTGAGTTCTTCACTGATGCAATGGTTTCACTTGCCAGCTTTTATAAATAACACTTTCTAAAAATCTCTGTTTACCCAGGACATCCTGGCTAACAGTGTTTTGGCACAGGGTACTTGTTCCTTCATCATTTTGTAGCAAGACCTCAGCAAAGCAATACACACAGACATGAAGCTGTCAGACCTTATAAAACTCCAGTTCAAAACACAGAGTAAAATCTTCCCCAATAGCACTCATTATCAAACTTTATTAAACCTATTCTTCAACTCAACCCTCACAAAAGATTCAAGTCCACAGTCTCCGTTTTTTTCTTCAAGGCATCCAGTGGTCACAGACTGTGGCATTTAAAGTTCACCTAAAATTGTAGGAAGAAGAGTGGTTGCAAGTCCATTCCTAGCATATTGAAACTACCCACAACAGGGCAAGAGCCCATCTGCACACAGAGGTTTCCTATATGCATATCTTAAAATGTGTAACATACTCATCAAAAATCTAACAGGCTGGATAAATCTCATTACCAGCAACTCCATAAGCAAGTACACTTGTTTAGCTTCTTTTTCTTACAAAGAACCAAAAACAATGATGATGAAAGAAAACAGAAACTGGAAAAACTGTGACCCCATCTAAGAGGCTGTCCTATTCTCCACATCCCCAAGAAGAGGAGAAGGCAGCCGCAAGGGGTAGAGTTAGTCATCTTATCCAACACCAGTTGGATGGGGCTAGGATGCCCTGGTGATGAAAGCAGGCCTGCCCCAGGCAGGTTTCACACCAGTGTGTGGTAGTACATCCCAGGCTGTGGGGTGAGCTGGAAGACACTTCTCTTGCAATGCTTCAGGCAACCTCAAAAACTATGAAAAAAGCCACAAATTGGGACCTTGTGCCCCATTACCTGCATGTAAGCAAACATCAGCAACTTGCCTTTTCAACTGAAACCTGTGTTTGCCTTTGTTTTAATTGAACTGCTGAAGAGAGGACACCGATGTGGTTAGAAATAGCATATTGAGAGTTCAAGAATTCATTCTGTTCTAGAGAGGCCTACCACTGGTTCTCTTGGCAGGGCTTGCACAGGACTGCCGTCAGCCAGTCCCCAGGAAGCACTCTCTCTCACGAAGCACGGGCAGTGGAAGTGGCCAACATTCAGACTTGGCTGCCGAACCAGAAAAAGGTTTTCAAAACGTCAGCTCAGATCAACCTAAATCATTTTCCCGAGGCACAAAGGGATGGAGGGGGAACTGAAAAGTGTCCTTTACTTCTGTTTCACATCTCACTGTTTCATTTTCAGTTACTGGAATGAAATACAGAGAGAACAATGGGCCAGGCAGGTCCCATCGTTGCTTTATCCCATAGCCCAGCTTTTAAAGAGTCCAGGATATGAGTAATCCAAATTCACTTATTTTTCCCCCATTTTCTGAAGGGATTTGATCCCCACTGCCCCCATTCACTTCACAAGAGTGTCTCAGAAACCTTCCTCATGGCTTTCTGGCCATGGCCCACCAGTCAAAGTCAGCTGGTCTCTGGGATAGACCAAAGGTTCTCTTTCCAGAGTATACGATGGGGAAATACTCACTGGAGCTGGCAACGTGGGTTTAGAGTCACTCTGACACAACTACAAATGATACCTGTCTGGGTCTCATATTTGGTGCATGCTCTATTCAGCTTGTGATTGTGTGACAGTTTTAGGACATCACAAGTTTCAGGAGTGCCCCCTTGCATACACAGCCTCACACCCATAGATTCATGATTCGCTCAATATGACTGCAATTACATGAATGGAGTGTCTTGTTTCATCTTGTCATTTTTATAACTTCAATTGGAGGGAGACAGTCCATCCCAAAGCCCCAGGCTTTGGTCCACTATTTCACAAGCCTGAAATCTGATGATAGTGTTTGATATAAGGCTGGCTGAAACTTGCAAAGTCTGCGAGAATTTCAGGCCTGCTGAAGTCCAGTTCCACAGGGTACTAAGCAGCAGCATCTAATCAGAAATAGTCTGTTGGGCTTTATGTGTATGATGCTGGGATTGTGCAAACCCTTGCACTAGTCTCCAAACGAGAGATACAAAGCACTTGCAAGAAAAATGCCTAACAGTCTTTCTAAGACCAAGAGGGGAAAAAAAGCAATGAAGGTAG
>NW_008677029.1:55905-57294 GCF_000695815.1 Acanthisitta chloris
GAAGGCACCAGGAAAGGGCAACATTAAGTGCAAAAAGAAACATCAACATACGCTATGAGGGAATTGTTCAGCATCAAGAGAAGGCAGAGAAACAGCCAGATTTCCCTTCAGAAAAGAGACCATGGTGCTGTGTTCAGTGATCAACATCCCCGTGCCCTGGGCAGTAACCAGAAGCCCTTAACCTTAATATCAGTAGAGGCACAAAAATGGCTTTTCTAAAACATTAAGTGCAAAAAGAAACATCAACATACGCTATGAGGGAATTGTTCAGCATCAAGAGAAGGCAGAGAAACAGCCAGATTTCCCTTCAGAAAAGAGACCATGGTGCTGTGTTCAGTGATCAACATCCCCGTGCCCTGGGCAGTAACCAGAAGCCCTTAACCTTAATATCAGTAGAGGCACAAAAATGGCTTTTCTAAGCTACAGAAACAGCCCAGGCTCCAGGGGATTCCCTGTCCCTCTGAGCACTTTGTGCCCATCTGTGTTGCAGATAGTAATCATTATCTCATCCAAGAGAAAATGATCAGTGCTTGCAAAGAAAAGGCAAAAGAACAGCAGGTTTTGCCAAGCCAAAGACAGCCCACCAACAGGAAGATGGTTATTTTTCAATAAGGGCCTATTTTTACTAAAATGTGGTAAAATATGTCATTGTGAAGGGCCACACATGTACATCACTTACGAACATTGGCATCCATGTGACAGATGACCTTTGTTCCTGTGGCGATTTTGTTCAAAAGAAAAATATGTATCACTTACTCAGTATGTTTTCTCTTAGTGTAATGCTTATATTAGCATAACAGTGTCTTACAGCATCACTACACTAAGCTTGTGTCACCATTTCCATTACAACTAACCCTCTTCAGGACTTTGGATGAAGCAGGATTTGCAAAGGACTGTTTAGTGGCAGAGTTTCAGTCTTAATTTTGAAAGCATTTGGTTTTGTTAAATCAGAAGATGTCCAGGTTTCTTGGCCTCACATTTGATCAATCATGACTTAAATCCTATTCTGGGCAGTGGTGGTTTTTGTGGATGGGATTACAGCTATCTTTTCATAACTAGGAAAAGAATCTTGCCAAATAACATGATTTTAACATGAGTTTTGCAGTATGCAGTTCTATTCCTAAAGACCCAACTCCTAACTTTTGTGAACTTCTGAGAAAATCCTTTTGTTTATTTTTTTTGCTGGTCTGTTGAGAAAATAATAATAATTTTAAAAAGCAATTTCTGAGAGGAGACAGGGCACATTTACTTAAAAGATTCCCATGCCCCAAGTCAAGTGTAAGAACTTCAAAAGTATTCATTTTAACTAACATTTTCAGCCTATAACTTTTCACAGTTATCAGTTGAATGTATGTATTCAGCTTATATATATGTTATATATATATATAA
>NW_008677030.1:0-6608 GCF_000695815.1 Acanthisitta chloris
CCTGGTCAAAAATCTCCCCGGCCGTTTCCCCCCCTTCTACCCATGCAGCAAATCCGGTAAATTATTGATAGTGGAAATTGCATGGTGGAAGCAATAATGGCATCCCCTGATTGAGTAGCTCCATCTGATCTTGGTAAAGACAGAGGGATGGCACACGTCCTGGCAAGTGGGAGAGCACGCGTGTGCCCAGGGATCCAGGGGGATCCAGCGCCTTGGGCCACATCCCACAGCGAGAACCAGCCCCGGGAGAGGCACCAGCTTCATCCCCACCTGGTGTGGGCTGTGGTGGCCTCACCTCTGTCCCTCCCTGTCCCCTCACTGGGGGTTCTCAGGCTGAGACTGGATGTGGCACTTAGTGCCATGGTCTAGTGACCACGGTAGAGTTGGACTCAATGATCTTGGAGGTCTCTTCCAACCTGGTTGATTGTATGATTCTATGAAAACTGGAGCCAGTTGATTTTCAGAAGAAGATATCGCAACCATTTTACAAATCAGTTAAAACATGCATCTTTCTACACCTCAAAGCCTGACTGCCATCTAACTGCAATTGGTGCCAGAGGCCCATTCACTCCAGTGAAGTTATACTGGGAGAAATGTGTGCAGCTCATTGCTGCCTGCAGACAGTCTGAGTGCCTGTGTGCTTTTGCTATGAAACACCTGCATTGATTAGCTCAGGAAAGTAATAAAATAACCCAGACGTTTGAAATTCAAGTACACCTAAGGCCTTCCATATAAACCAGCTTTTAATATATATCAAGGGAAAGGTTGCTGGTGGTTAATAACCTTTGCAGCTTTAAGAACTTCTTTAAAAATCATGCTCAAGTGCCACATTACCATCCTTCTTGCACTTGGTTTCATGTGTTTGAGCTAAAGTTCAAACCAAGCTATGAAGACAGTTCTACCTCTTTTGTCTCAGTGGTTTCCAGTACAAATCTATTCAATTTATGAGCAAGGAGACAAATTTTCAAAGACCTCACTAACATTCTGGGCCTGAGGAATCACTCCCAGCTCTTGCTGGCAGGTAAATAGTCACATAAATCAGGCATTGGAATGTGCTGCCCAGGGAGGTGGTGGATTCACCATCCCTGGAGGGTTTCAAGCTGAGACTGGATGTGGCACTTAGTGCCATGGGCTAGTGACCACGGCAGGGTTGGATTTGATGATTTTGAAGGTCTTTTTCAACCCAGCTGATTCCATGATTCTGTGATAATACAGGTAGCTCTTCAGGCCAAGTCCTGCTCTGTGATTTCTGGAATATTCAAACCCTGCCACTAGGAATACATCAGCCATTCCTCTTCCCACTCTACTATATCCCTCAGCAATAACACTGGATGGATATTCAGGTGCTACTTCAATCACAGGGTTGTAGTTGGAACTTGCTAAGTTAACATGTGTCTGGAGAAGGATGTCTCCCATCCAGCCTGTCTCAGGAACAGCTACATTTCCCCCACTTGGACTGTACAGATGTCAGAAGTGAGTGGCACTTGCAAGAAAAGTCACCCTACAAGCTGCACAGGGAAGAAATGGGCAGTCAAGGCCTTTTCTGGCTCAGCATATTGAGCCTCTTGGTGTTGTTGTCACAGCACACCTGCCTTACAGCACTTACCTTCAAACCAAGTGCCTTTTCTACACCTGGCTAATTACAATGATTTCTTTGCATACACAAATCACTCTTTGCCCTTTTCCATACAGCAACAGGGAAAGTAAGAAAGAGTATGAGCTGTCGATCAACATAATGTTGATTTATCCCTACAGTAATATTAGATTGCTTGCAGGAGAGTAAGACCATTGCTTTTTGCTGAATTTAATTTAAACTGTAGCATAGGCACTAATGATGCTGTAGATACTATAAAGAAGAGAGCAGAAGCACGCACATCTGGTTTGTGTCTCAGTGGAGGTTATGCATTACAGTGATTGATGTATGAGGTCCAAATTTACTGATAAACTAATTATATGATAAAGTACTTTGTGGGGCTCTTAAATTCCCCCATTGCAATTGTAGGAGAAGCAATAAAATACATCTGAAAGGAGTAACATTCTTTAAAAGTCCATAGTCAGTCAACAGGTAACTGGTGATTCAGTTTCCCCCTCACAAATGTGTTTTTGCACTCCCCATTTTATTCACATAGTACCTTGACCTGTTATTGAGTGAGAAAAAGGTCAAGAAGCTACAATTTGGACTGCTTCTCAGCTGGCTGTCAGGAAATATAAACTACTCCTGTTTACAGAAAGGACAGTGCTGTGGATGTACTTGGGTTTTGATGCTGGAGGGTTGTTTTTTTTTTCTCTTAACAATTTTAATTGGCTGAGGTCAGTTCTTATAGCATTACAAGCATTTTATGTTTAATTATGTTTATTCATGTTTCTTAGCTACCTATATTTGCTATTTTTTTCACATTAAAGGGCTGGACAGTTCACTGAAATAAACTTCTTCAGCTCAAGTAACGCTAAAAGTTGCAATGGATTACACACACATCCTACAGATGTGGGAAGATGACTGGGCTGTGGTGCTGCTCTCTGATGATTCCATGATCACAGCACACAGAGCAGAGCCCCTCACACTCCACGCTAACATCGGTGGCACTAGAAAACCCTCAGCATCTTTGAGGGCTAAACCTCACTGCACAAAACCTTTGTCACTGTCCAGACTGTGAGTGAGACAATGAGTGAGCTGCTAAGGATGATGCTGATCACTTCCCCTGCCCACCCCTCGCACTCAGGGGTTGGCCAAGCTGCAGCCACAGCCTTTTCTGGGCATCAGTGTGGTGTGTTAGTTAATGCCCTGAGGTTGGTGGCACTTGGATCTCACAACCTCAAGCTTTACATTGTGTCCAGGCTGCAAAAAGAGTTGCTGACGTTCTGGTCTGCAAGCAGCTTGCTGGGTGACTAGAATGTACCCTGGGCCATGAATAGCTCTTAGAGTTTGCCATACTTGCTCTTAATTTTGAGCATAATTTCGCCTTCAGTGAACAACGTCTGTCAAGAGGCCTCTCAGCCTCATTTTAGCAGGGAAAGTATTATGCCAAACAGCAAAGAAGGGAATACAAACCCAAAGATTGTTCATTAGACATAGTTTGTAGGCTGCATGGGCACAGGACAAGGCAGTAAACCCGACCCTTCCAATCACAGGCACCAAAACCACAAGGCTTTTGTTGAAGAAAATACCACCTAATAGGTCAGAATTGTCACCCTGCAGCTACAGCAAAAGTGAATTTAAAACTCTAACAAACAATTAAAATAATTGGGCTCTTCTCATGTCTGCTAGAGATACGCCAGCTTTCCATCACATGGGGGAATCTGTACCCTGGATCTTGTCCCATGCCTTCTAGTCAGAGATTTCAGCACAATTTATGTGCATGAAACTGCTTCTCTGACAGAGCTCTGTGGTAGGTGCAGATTAATCTCTTGCAAACAAGGAAATGCACATGTCTATTATACATAAATTTATTAAGCTGCTCATGAACATACTTGTTTGGTGAGCACACCCCTCCTGGGTTTGTTCCTTGCCACTGCTCATGTAGTTGTCTCTACTGGCATCAAGTGCCACAGAAATGGAACATGAATCATACGTGACAATTATCACATGCATCGAATGATGCACACGCACACAGAAATATCCTTCCCCTCCAAATCTCTAGGCTCCCTGTTTGGGGATTTGCATGAACTCTTGGACAGTAGGACTCATAAACCATGCATGAAATCTCTCTCCCCTGTGCAGAAGGGCTGGTTGAAGCCAGGAGGATAATCCACCCATCATCCTCACCACTCCATCCCACGGACAGCGTGGAGCTGTGCCAGGCTAGCCCCAGGCTGCAGGGCAGACTGCAGCTAGCAAGGATGGTGGCATGGCCAAAAAGGTGAGAACCAGAAGAAAGCAGTAAGGAGAGAATGAATCCAACCCAGCAGCAACATTAAAAGTTTGGTTTATCATTCCCTGATGCTTCGACACTCACTAAACCAGGCAATTCATCTCCCGAGTGTCTCTGCCTTACTGCTGTTGTTTTGGAGGCATTAAACACCCAGCACCTGAGCAAAGAGCAAAGTATCTGGGTTGCACCCGAGAGTATCCAGTGTACTGGGTGTCTGGTGTACGGTGCCTGAGCCCTTCCCCACTCACCCCTGACCTCCCCACGAACAGCCCAGCCACGGCTCCATTGCAGCAGACAGCAAAGAGGGCACAGAACAACAGCAACAAAAAGGCAGACTCTAAGGGAGCTGCAGACATGGGAAGGGAAAACAAAATCCCCTCTGCCCCAAAGAGGTTGTGTGTGATTCCTTGGGATGGGGGGGAAACCTGAGCTGAGTGTGGAAAGATTAGATGGCTGGAGATGCACTCCTGTGACGAATCCGGCTATTGGAGCTCTAGGATTAAAGGAGATCAGAAAACTGGTGGTGCACTTGTGGGTGAAAGGTGTTGGGATTGACTCATCTCTCCTTTCCTCTAAGTATTCAGTGGGTCTCAATTAGATGCAATACAGTGGATTATTTTTAATATTTAAAGGGGATCAGGTTCCAGGGGGTTTATAAACTTAGCCAAGCATCTTGTCAGAGTAGGTACACGCCTTACCAAACCCTCATCAGTGCATAACTATGGAGAGCTTATTTTGGGCACGTCCTAAAATTAAGCAAGGTCCAAAGTCCCAGATCCACAGCCCTGTGAATGCTCCTTTGTCGTTTGTTTCTATTTAAGCAACTAAAATCTCCTCTGCCATCAAGCTCAAGCTCTCTGCTGGCCAGGTGCAGCAGCTCAGCAATACTGCCTGGAGGGTGATGGGTGATAAGAGATCTAAAGCAAACAGTGGGGAGGGAGGTGGAGGACAGTGTTAGGTGTTGGGGCTGATAGCTGTTCCAGGGTGCCCACTGCCCACGGGCCCCACTCTGGTCAGGAGGGATCCTCCTTGGGCATGCAGAGCTCCTTGGGAATGAAAAGCATGTGTAAATATTAAATAGTTCTCCTGGCTCCCCTGCCCTGCACGACTTTCATATTAAGGCATTTTAGGCTGTACTTAGATAGCTGTCTTCATCTTCCCTAAGAGGTTAAGGTGCTTTGGCTCCATCCCTCTTTAAGGCCACGTCAATACTTTTAACAAGCTGATGTGTTTAAAGATGAATTCAGAATATTTTGTCTTTAAATAGGGCATTGAGTTGTTTTGACTAAGAAACAGCCCCAGAGTTCAAAACATTTTCTATGTTAACCACCTCAAACATTAAAGAGAGAAATATCTGAGGAACAGTAGATATTTCTGTTAATTGTAAACTAAAATTATCAGCGCAGCAATAAAAATTAAATAGAGCCCTCAAAATGAAACCCAGACCACATTATGTTCTCCCTCTCCAGTTACCGTGACTTGTGGCTCAAGAAACAAGTCCTGGATTAGTCACATTAAAGCAAAAATTTCCCTTGACGAAAAGGTTTCATTTGTTTGGTGTCTCTTCTGTTTATCGAACGCTCGGGATTGTTAATCCTTCAGTAATTTAATGACTGGGACCACGTTGCGTGTAAACGTTCCTACATTCCACTGGGTTAATAGGCAGCCACGTGTCTGTCCAGCAGTTTTCACTGGTCCAGACAAAAGGGATGGTCTCTGTGTCCACAGCTGAGGAGCACTTGGGTGGCACATGAGTCACCGTTGGGTTATGTTCTCTCCCGTTCTTCAGGGCGCGTTAATATACAGCAAGAGGTGCCAACAAAGAGGTTTCCATCCCCATTTCCTCTTTCCTCCCATTGTAACCTCCAAGGAGCAGGAATTGCACAGTGGCCTCTATTTCTCTGCATGGACCAGATGAAACGATTTCATTGATTGGCGGAGCAGGACTGTTTTCAATAGTAACTCATACTAGTACAGCTGTATTTTTGGTGCTCCTATTAAAATATTCCTTTCCTCCTCCCAAGTACAGTGTGGGGGTAATTGGATGCGCAGCTGGCTCTCTGTCTGCAACACGTGACGTGCTCAGATTATCATTTATAGATGCAAAGAGATGGGAATAAAACACAGGGCGGATGTACGGCTACTCTGGAATTCAAAAATCCTGAAATATCGATTCAGGAAATCAATACAAATTTTAAGCTGTTTTAAAATAACTTTCCTCACGTTCTACACCGTTTCTCAAACGGGAGAAACGTATCGATTTCTCTGTCCCAGCCTGCACAAGGACAGGGTGGCTTTAGAGGGGTGGTGGTAGGGCAGGAGCATCCAACAGCAGAGACACAGCCACCACCACAAAACCCACGTGCACAGAACCTCAAGCAGGAGGGGAGCAATCCCACACTCCACGTGCCCAAAGCCCCTCTATTTTTAGGGCTGGATACGACTCAAAGACTACTCAAGTAAAATCCATCCTGGCTTTGGCGAGACGTTTAGTGGGGCCCCTCTTGGTGGTGCAGGACTCGTGCCATCGGAGTATAGATTCGTAAGCAACATTATCTACATTTATTTTCTGGACACTGTTTATTTTTCATGCAGTTTATACATCTGAAATGTAAATGCTTACAAGGGAGTGGTGGCTTTAAACACCTCTTTGTATTTCATTAGTTCGCCTGTTTAATCTGCTGTAATTTATTGCAGCTCACAGTTGGACTGTATGGCCTCGTGGTGCCTTTACTTATT
>NW_008677030.1:6666-14340 GCF_000695815.1 Acanthisitta chloris
TTCAGCAAGGACTTTGCAGCAAGGCATTAAACCCCTTATTTTAGAGTCCTGTTACGTTTCTATTTGATGCTTTACCCTGCTACATGCTCTGAGCAGAATCATTTTCCCTTCCAGGCATGTATAGCTCCTTCCCCTTTGGTTTCTTAATTTGGGTTAGATCCCATAATATGAAAAATATACTCTGATATTGCACCTAGAGCACATTGATGAGGCCTAAAGAGCTCTTCTGTGATGGGAATTAAGATCAAAAAGGATATAGAATTTAAATATTCAACATTTCTTCTTGGATATGAAACAGAAAAATTGTTTTGATGCAAAAGTCATTGCGACAGAATATGTTACATAGACTCTGAGACCATATTAGGATAAAATGGCTTTTTTTATATAGGAATTGCACTGAGAGAAACTCCTTCATATGGAAATTATGACATTTTGTCTATTGCCTCTTACTACAAATGTTTAAAGGCTCTGTTAAAAATATTCTTTTAAGAAGTCATATCAAGATAAAAGAAAGTAAATAAGAACCAGTATAATTTTCAGGCTTGTTTCTGATTAGTTTCTTAATTTAGGCCCTGTTAACTGCCAAGAAAATTGCACCAGCTACCAGACCTGGGCAAGGGTAACCAATACCATAGTTTACTTTGCAGTTTGGGTTTTCTGTGCTCCTGTCAGGCAAACCCTCACATTGTGCATACTGATGGACCTGGAGAGACTCAGGAAAACAGGCTCAGCCTGAGTGCTAACACAAAGGAAAGACAAGCAGATGAAACACACACTCTCGTTGTCTGTTTGACAAACTGGTACTAGACCTCTACCTAAATTTAGCTGATTGATTTTTAGCTAACCATGAATCTTTACTAACATCCCACGAAAAGCACAGGCTCAGAGGGCAGTGGACACTTCCCTCATCAAGGCTTTGGATACAGCCAGGAGGACACGCTCACAGACTCAAGTCTGGATTTCCTCCTCGCTTTGTCTGGAAAATCCCTACGGAAAATGAATAGGAAATTCTGCCCATTTCAAATTAACTTTGTAGGTTTGCCTTTTTAAGGACTTAGCCTTCCTGTCAGATATTTTGGTTTCCTTAAAATTTGGGAGCCAGCAGAATTTTCTTCAGGGAATGCTGCAGAAAAGACATTGATGGGAAAGGAGATGATAAAAATAACTCTTTGGTGTCAAAGGCAGTAGACTGGGAATTAAAAGTCCCTCTGAAGTCAGAGACATTTGGGTCATTGAAAGAGCTCAAAAAAAAGAGGCCAGAAAAGCAGTGGGTATCCTGGGCTATGACCATGGTTGGGCAGCTGATGACTGAGTCTAGGTGAAGGATTTGGGAAGAGGAAAACAACAGGTGGTGGGCGGAAAAAGCCTGAGAATCAGATCTGCCTGGGGAATAGGTGGTGGATAGAGTGACCGACTGCTGATGTGGGAGCAAATACCACAGAGAAACAGAAGAGGTGAATTTATGATTAAACTCTTACCTCTTGCACTAACAAGGCCTTTGTGAAAGACTTATTCACAACAACAAAAAAAAAACCCCAGCAAAACTAAACAAAAAATGAACAAGCAAAGCACCAACAAAACAAACAACAAAAACACTACCAAAAAATATCCTAGTACTTGTTCCCTCAGAAGAGGATGAGAGCAAAACATGTCGCAGATATAAGTCATGTCACTTAGAAAGGTGTTCAAATACCATGATGAATGATGAGTGTAGTGCAAGGACTTAGAATAACTTAGTCAATAAACCAAATTTGGGACATGAAAAGAGATCCATATGGGAAACACTCTAAGATTCACTCCTTGTGAGGATGACTCTATGACCAATACAGACATTTCTCTTTTTTTTTTTTAATGCAATAAATTCTCAGCAACAGAACAAAGGGTATCACACTTCAGGCTACAGCAAGAGACATGTACAGAAGCAAAAGACATTTGAAATGTTTTGTCATCTACGATAAAAATTTCAAACTCAGAATTTAGCCTCATTTAAATACTGCTGAGGCTTTTTGTTTTCCTGGGCAGTACTATTTTTTCAGCTATTTGTTTACAAAATTCAGTCAAATATCCCCTCAGATGGTTTCATAAACTTTTGGCAGATGTGAGTGAATATGTACTTGAAACAGCCAACTAACACCTAGGCAGCTCCAGTCTCTTGACCTCTGCTCATGACTCTTGCTGCATCCCATTCTCAGTAGAGTTGGTTGGGTTTCAAAAGGTATTTACTGTCAGAAACCAGCTGCCTTTTTTTTTTTTTCCCTTTGGTAACCACCTTAAACCAGCTGCCTTTTTTTTTTTCCCTTTGGTAACCACCTGTTTCCCTAAAATCCATTAAATCCATTGTCTTTTCATGATATTAGTTATTTTGAATCTGAATACTTTATCAAATGCCATTGCCAGACTATTGATGATACCTCTAGAGGGAAATACTGAAAGCCTCTTGAACACTCTGTAAAACAGACAATTTTTGAAATGTCAAATATTTTCACAACTCTGCCTTGACAATGTGTGGCCTTTTCTGATTCCTTAGGGAAAATCTGAATGGAAGCTAAGTGATAGATACAGAGTGACCAGTGAGCCACCAAAAAAAAAAAAACCACCTCCTTCCATGGCTGTTGTTTCAAGGGGTGAAACATGTTTAGGGTTGGACTCTTTGAGGTCTCTTCCAACCTGGCTGATTCGATATAAAAGGATAAGGAAACGCAAATGCAGGATCAGAGCTGAAGTCAATACTTTGACACTTCCATAGCTGTACAGGCTTAGTGTCTCTAATGGTAGAATAACATGCTCCAAGGGTATGTGAAGCTATACTGGTATGTCTTGTCTTAGGCTTCACCTAAAGCCTCCACCATTCTCCTCCCATTCACAAGTGCTTCTCAAAAACATGCTCTACCTACAATAAATGGGAACTTTGTGGTTGGGTTTGGTTGGGGCTTTAAAATGTATGGTATTTTCCACCTTCCTCAGTGCTCAGAGGGGAGTTTGGTAACACCTTTGTAATGCTGGAGGACAAAGGGAGGTAAAACAGCTGCAAAGATCTGCCATACAATACACAAGCTATAAAAGAACTAGGCTTAACACTCTGTGGGCTGTCAATGGAACCAGCCTCGCTGGTCTTCCCTCTGTCTCTCTTTGGAGAAGACATGTGTGCAAAGCAAACTCCCTGGACACTGCTCATGTCCTTCTACCCTTTCCAAGCAGCTGAGAGAAGGGTTAATTCTGAAGTCTTCCCTCTGCCAGGATCCCTTCCTCCTCAGCATGCCTCACCCTGGTTTTTTTAACTGCTTCAGCTTACATTTTCCCATTTGTTATAATAATGGAGTCTAGTGAGAAGCTTGTGGCCCCATAAACTTTAGACATAATTTTAACTGTGTCAGCTTTAAAAAGTCAGTATCTGCCTCATCAAAGGGCAATCATGTCCAATGTGGGTGTCTCTGCCAATTGTGTTTTGAACTGCAGCAATAATCTAACCAAACCATGCAAAGAGCTTTTCTACACCCACATTTCTTAATTATCATCATGAGACTGAGGTAGCTGAGACCAGATCTATAATGTTTTCTGGATGTCAAAATGCCCACACACCTTCTGTAATCCTTGTGCTACCAGCCCCCTTTCATATTGCTTTTAGCTGGTCCATCTAATTATCTACCACCATAAGTTTTTACTGCATTATTCCCAAATCCCACAAAGACTCTGTTTAAGAAAAAGGAAACAACTGGTCTGATGAGACCTCCTTAACTGCACAATCCTATAAACGCTTCAGTGGATGATAAACCCCTTCTCACCCCTTTCAGAAATGAACTATTATTTTCTTTCCAGTCAGGTAAGACCTAAAGCTTTAGAAGTCTCTGCATACATTGCATCCATAAACATTGCAATTTCTTGGGAGTTTTGGGGTCTACTGTCCATTTGGAGAATAAATAAGTTCATTATTTTCGCATGTGCTACAGTCAATAAGGCTCTGGAACGGGAAAGTAGCAAAAATGTTATGACTTAATGAACATGTTGCATAATCATTCTTGCCAAATGTCAAAATAAATTGGAGGCCAGAGTGTACAGTTTACGCTTGTTAAATTGGGGGGTTGTGCGCTGTTTTGGGAAGGAAAAAAAAGACAAAAAAAAAGAACAAACCATGAAAAGGCAGGGGGAAGGGAAAGAATACAGTTGGCTGCTTATGGGAAGACCTTGGTCCATAACAGTCCCACCACTAATTGTCCCCACAGGAGAAAATACAGCGCTCTGGGACGGTGGGGAAGCCACTTACCGAGCGCAGAGCTGGCTCTGTGGCAATGTCCCCGTGCCAAGGTTCTCCACTGGCAGAGGAGGGGCAGAGGCCAACCCCCCCAGCCCAGCTTACGCCACAGCCCAGACCTGGCCAGTCCCTGTCTCTCTGGGAAGCATCAAACTGTGCCAGAGGTGAAAATCAGTCACATCCATTAGCGGCTTCAAAAGACGTTTTCCATCAGGAGACCATGCGTTGTGCTCTCCCGTGAAGTTCAAATGACAACAGGAATATCGTGACTGCAGCCAGACTGTGCTTTTGCTGGAGGCTGTTGTGAGTTGTCTGTTCACTTCCACAGGTATCCCATCCATTCCACTTTTGGCACAGAAGTACTGACAGATGCAGCTTTTGCCTGTGTTACGCAAAGAGTTTTCTGTTTGCCCAAGCAATAAGTTTCTTGAGAGCTCTGAGCATAGAAACATCTGCACAGCTGAGGACCCAATCCTTTGAACACCAAACTGTGCCACAGCTATTTTCCCTTTGAGATTGCCTCAGAAATAAAGACCAATTAGGATTACCTGCTAAGTCAAATTATTCCCATACTTACACGGTTAGGAAAATGGGTCTCTCCAACTTCATTTTCAAAAGGAGATCAAAGCAATATTGTTCTTTTGCAGTTAGATTTTCGACTTCTTTATGTTTTTTCCCCATTGAGTATGTTCCAGCAGCACCAAGAGGCCACAGGCATGTGCTTCTTACTCCACCTCTATGTCTGGTAATAGGAGTGGCACAAAAGTGCCTTTATTTCTTGCTGCCTGCATGGATTACATGCCTGCATACATGTATGTGGCTTTCATTTATTTTCTTTCACGACAAGGGGTGGGGGGAAATCTTTTCATACACCTACATCTATCACATAGCAACTAAGAATAGAAGCAATATTGAGACAGATGGAAATGTTAATGGTGACAGCTCACAAGCACGAATCACACATTTGTGAAATAATGAAATGGGTGGGCAGTTGTTATATGAACTCCATGTCAGTTGGTATGTTTTCCTAGCTATAATTTTGCAAGAGTACGTCTCGGAGATATTTTCAGTTCATGGGAGAAGTTGGTGCCCTGCCCTGCACTTTGCTGGCACGTGGGTGTAGGGATTCACCAGAGCTGGGGAGCAGCTTGCAAGTGAACCTGCTCACCACGTGCCCTGGGCTCTGCAGGACGTTCCCTGACATTTCCCTGCCAGGGCACTTCAGTATTCCTAACAATGTGATGGGAGAGATGCAGAAAAGAGGTGTAAAAACATTTGGAAACCAGGACAGAAGAGAAATATGGGATACTCACACTTGTTTCAAAATCTTATACAAGTATTACCTTTTTCTTTTTTCTACATATCATCTGCCCATATTCTGTGGTCCTTATTACTAGCTGGACTCACCAACCACAAATGTGAAAATGAGGGTTACAAAACCAGTCCTGCATTTCTCCTTCTTTCTTTCTAGTTCTGCATGCCCCCAAAGCCATCAAACCCATTTTAAGGCCCACTTTGACAAGCCTGCTTTTGCTAGCCCCAGTTTCCTAGCCCCCATCTAATGTTAGCTCAAAGGGGAGGGAACTGTGAAAGTGTCTATTCATATGTATTTTACCTTGTGCTACCTGTCTCTTTCCCAAGGTCTAGGGAACCTACTGATTTTCAACAACTTTGAGAGGCACTGTTTCTTACAGATGCTGTTTACAGCACTTGACATGACTATTTTTTGCTAGAGGAATGAACTAGTTCTCCTGAAATCTTATGGATGCTCTCATTGTTTGCGTATCTGATTAAAAAAATTCTAGCAGCTCCATCTTCAAGTGCTCGGTGGTGATTTACTACAGTGATTCATAGTAAGACTTACAGCTCTGAGGAAAATCTGTCCCTTGGGATTCATCCACCTTTCCAGAAGTTTTCATGCCAGGGCAACCGTATGCCACTGTATTTGGGAAGCAATTTATGGTTACTAAATGGCAGCCAATCTGCATTTTCTTAGGGCATTTCTGAGAGCTCAACAGTGTTGGTATGATAAAGGGAAGAAATAAAGGACTTGCTGTACAAAACCAAATGTGTGCATCCAGCCACCTCAGATTAATTAAATGCTAGACATAATCCACCAGCATACATGGCTGTGAACGGTGGCCACCAAAAATAAATAGTGAGAACTATCAGACCATTTGAAATAGGAAATTGTTGAACAACACTGCAAATCAAGAGGTTATCCAAACAGAGAGCTGCTGAGAATGGCAGACTCGCAGAGAAACAGTGCTACGTCAAATTCCATACTGAAAAACTAATCTCATGCTGGACACAGATACCTGACAGACACCAAACCACTGAAGACAACACTCATGGCACCAGGTAAAACAAAACTATCAAAAATAATAGGCAAGCAAGACTGCCACACCAAAACTTTGCAGGATGAAGTGATATTCAAACGAGATGGGACGTTTTACACTATCATAACCATAAGAGATGAAAGGTGGTGATGAACCACCACCAAAGCGGTGACAGCTCTTGGAGAAATAGTAGATACTAAAATCAATAAATCTACTTGCAGATTAAGGTATGAGTCACCATGAGCAAATGTGACCAAATATGGCCCAGTGTCATTTGTTAGCATCTGTCTGTCCCATGCGTCTCTGCAGAGAATCATTAGAATTCAACACAAACACAGCAACAGAGGCAGAAAGGGAAATAGGGGAGGTTTAAAAGAGCTGGAAAGCAAGTAGCGGGTGCAAACTTAAAATATAGGAAGGTATACAAAATTTTCCCAAGAGTGGAAAATGCATATAAATAGAAGCTCCTTGGCAACCTCCTTTATAACAGAACCATTTATTTGGGGAAGTGGATGGGTTTTTAGCAGGGCTCCTCAACCACTGTACCACAGTGGATGTATCCAAATACTAGGAAAAAGTCATGTCATTGAGCTGAGTGAAAAAGAGTCAGAGGACATTTCACTATGAATTTAACGAAACCAACACTGCAAACTAGGAGTGTTCTGAGTTTCACCCAGCCTGCTGGTGACGGATGCTGCTCAGACTTAGCTCTTCTCGGGCTCCTTTCTCGTCGCCTTATTGCTGCCAAGAACGGCCTCACATGGCACCCTGACAGGCATCCCCGGCAAACGCAAGTTCTCCAAGAGGATGTGGAAAAATCCACGGAGGTATCCTGCCCGGCCCTTCCCCTGCTCCCACCCCGCGGCGCGGCTGCCTGGGGGCGGTGCAGAGCGCGGGCACGGGCAGCGCATCTCCCGCAGAGGAGAACGGCTGCTTCGCTCAAATGCTGGAAAAACAGAACCCCAAACCACCCCGAACAGGCACGACCGCAGCAGAGGCGCCGGGGGATCGACTTTCATGAGAGCCCCGCGTCCTGCAGCATCTCTATTTTACTGCCGGCAAAGTGCCGGTACTCAAACGGCTCCG
>NW_008677031.1:0-5578 GCF_000695815.1 Acanthisitta chloris
CCCACCGTCCCTGCCGCCCGCGGTACCGGAGCTCTGCGCTCCCGGAGCACACGCTGAACTTCCTCTGCGTGTGAGCAGCCCACGGTGCTTTTATCCAGGGAAAAACGGGGCTGTGTTTGTGCCTAAGCCTGGCTTTGTGTTGAGCTCCCTCTGTGCTGCTCACTAGGAGCACAGCTGGTGGATCCAGGATCCTGTGCTTTTGCTTTGTTTTTTAATTTTGATTGAAAGGATCGTCTCTAAGATAATACAATCTTGCTGTAGCGGCCACACCTTGGCACGAGTCTATGTAAGAACTGCTAACACAGGTAGAGTTGGAGCTCATGTGTGTCTCTGTCCCTCTGCAGACAATTGTTATGAACGACTGCATCATCCGCGGTGACCTGGCCAACGTGCGGGTCGGGCGGCACTGTGTGGTGAAGAGCCGCAGTGTCATCAGGCCACCCTTCAAGAAGTTCAGCAAGGGGTAAGAGGCTCCTTCCTCTAGGGAGAGACCTGAAAGTCTCTATCAGCTTGGCTGAGAGCTGTATTCAGAGGACCCTGTTCCTTCTACAACTCCCTGACAGGAGGATTAGGAAGAGATTTTTACAGAGAGAGTGCTCAGGCATTGGAATGTGCTGCCCAGGGAGGTGGTGGATTCACCATCCCTGGAGGTTTTAAAGATGAGACTGGATGTGGCACTTAGTGCCATGGTCTAGTAACCACGGTAGGGTTGGACTTGATGATCTTGGAGGTCTTTTCCAACCTGGTTGATTCTATGATTCTATGATTCTGCAGCAATTCGCAGAAATATGTCCCTCTAAACCTGCCTTTTCCTTGAGTGTTCAGCTGTGCCTTGAGGGATAGTGTTCCTTCCAGATCATCAGATGGAAAGGCTGGGGTATATTAAAATAGATGAGTAGAGAATGAACATCCTCCTGATGCTCATTTGGGCCATCCTTTAGAAAGAGAGAAGAAACACCAGTTACTGTTCTGTCTTCCTTAGGACCAGATCAACCCCTGCTAATCCATCTGGAGACAGGAGACTCCACAGGGTGATTTTGGGTCTAGCAGTGTCAGTTTGTTTATTGTACACCAAACAAATACCTCTCCTGTTACAGGGTGGCCTTCTTTCCTCTCCACATTGGTGACCATGTATTCATAGAAGAGGACTGTGTTGTCAACGCAGCCCAGATTGGTTCCTACGTGCACATAGGCAAGAACTGTGTCATCGTGAGTGCCATTTCTGTCTTTTCTTTAACCTCCTGTGCACTGCTGAGGCTTTGTGATGACAGCCAAGAGGTGTCTGCACCAGTTGGCTGGAGCAGGCACACTTACTCTGCACTGTTTCTTCCTCCTCCTGTTCTCCACAGGAAGCAGTGCTTTCTTGCTTTCAGGTTTGCTTTTCCAAGCACTGCAGGTTCAGCTGTCACTGGTTGGAAAATCCATCCTGACAGTGTTGTCCCTGTGGCTAACAGGACTGCCCAGGGCGTGGGAATTGTGTCTCTGGGCACATAACACCAAATAGCCAAGGCTGCTACATGCTGAGGTAGAGAAGGCCTTGCTGGTACTGCATGACTCGGGGTTCAGGCTTCAGTTTGCACACTGACAGGTCAGTGTGCAGCTGTCTATGTCTGTGCTAGTTGAAAACAAACATGCTTTCCTCAAAAAGAAAAGTTGATCCTGTCGGGAAGACCATTCAGTCAGGGTAAAGATTTATTCCCGTGATCCTTTTTACAGAATGTGTTTAGAGCAATTAATCTTGAAGTTTAGGTAACGCATCAGTAATAACCGAAAGATAGAATGTTTATAGTGTTTTAAGTATAAACTTTTCCCGTTCTCTGCTTTAGGGTCGTAGATGTGTGTTGAAAGACTGCTGCAAAATCTTGGACAACACAGTACTCCCTCCTGAAACTGTAGTCCCACCTTTCACTGTCTTCTCAGGCTGCCCAGGTATGCTGCCTCTAACCTCCCTTGCACAGGAGTGTGGATGACATGGATATCCTTATTTTTGATGAGATTGCAATGACAAAGTTGCCTGTTAGCATTAGGTGCCTAGAAATAAAGGTGTTCAGCACTTTCTGATCTGAAAAGTAACAGTTTTAACTCGTGGCACTCCCTGCTGCAGTGTATGGCAGGGAGGTGGTACACAGTGACTGATAGCCATACTGTTGTTGTTCTT
The DNA here is from genome assembly GCF_000695815.1 of Acanthisitta chloris. Classification (NCBI taxonomy): domain Eukaryota; kingdom Metazoa; phylum Chordata; class Aves; order Passeriformes; family Acanthisittidae; genus Acanthisitta; species Acanthisitta chloris. The sequence continues at coordinate 2,159 of NW_008677031.1, forward strand.
TCAGGACTCTTCTGTGGGGAGCTCCCAGAATGCACGCAGGAACTCATGATCGATGTTACCAAGAGCTATTACCAGAAGTTCTTGCCACTCACTCAGGTCTAGTAGCCCATTTCCCATGTTTCAGAGCAGTGCAGGCACACAGGAGCATTCTCCGGGTGGGGACAGGGATATTCCAGTGAGACCAGGGCCCAGAGCACCTGTGTGAGTGTCCCTCAGCACTACTGGCCTGGCCAAGCAGTCCCTTGTGAAAGCTGCTGTGTCCTGTTCAAACTTTGTCTGCTCATCCGATGTACTCCATTCCATGTTGTCTGAACTGTGCCATTGAATGTTCTGGAGCTGGGAGAGCTGAAACACCTGCCTTGGGGCAGCAGCTGGGGAATGAGGCAGAGCTGACATGCTCTGCAGCCTCAGCCTGGCTGCTCACTTCTGTCCTAGCTCAAAGCTCGTGGGTGTAGGTTTGCTAGGAGCAGTCCCACCCCAGCAGTGCTCTCATGGGTGTGCTCTGGGCAGTTACCAGTTACCCAGGGCTCTCCTTGGGCCTGCGTGTCAAGGTGCATGGCCTCTTCCTTTTCTGCCTGGGATTCTCTCCTGTAGGGATATCCCTCTGATACTGGCTTTAGGAATTTTGGCTGACATTGACACCTGTCTTTCTGTGCCAGACAGGACACTTCTTAGCTCTTAGTTCCTGAAGCAGCCATCGGTCCTGGGCTCTCGCCCCTCAGGGTTAGTGTTCTCATGGCCAGTGCATGTTCTACTTTCTGAACATCACAGACCCTAAAGAGCAAAAGGCCTTTGGAAAGAGAATTTCCATGTCACTCACAGAATTCAGTGCAGCAGAAAGTGGATAATTAAGAGCGGAAACCAGAGGTGGGTGAGACAATGCTGAACTGTCCCCATTTATTACCCAGTGACTATGTCTGCAGAAAGCTCCTAGTTGCTTTTCTGCATTCTGAAACTTAAGAAGGAGGTTCAGACTTTTTGGAAAGGTACATTTTGGACATGTAGTAGAGCAGGAATTGTTCTTACTGGAAGCAGCTCTGAAAGTTGGAGGCATCTGATGCGTGTGTAGTACAGTACACACAACTGGCTGCACACAAGTCTACCTGCTCTGGTTGTGTTCTATTAAAGCTTAGAATTGCCCTGCTCTAGGTTTCAAACTGGGGCTCCTGCATGTGGTAGTGTAGCAGCTGGGGCCAGGACATGTGTTAGTCCTGCAGTAGGTGGATGAGCAGCCCTGGAGCCTTCAGCTGATCTGTTTAATGCAAATACTGATACACCTTCATAGCAAACAGTGTACAAGTGCTCATGTGTGTAGTAGCTGCTCTTCATCACATGTAAAACCACTGACTGGCTTGTTTGTATTTTTATTGTACATAAATTAAAGCCTCTCCGGTTATTCAAGTGACTCAAGGTTGTGACTCTTCAAATCAACTTGAGCCTAGACTGAGCTTCCTGCTGTGCTTGGCCATGAGCCACAGTCTCTTGTTCTGTGACTGTTACAGGATGTCACGGTGTCAGTGCATTAAAAAAGCAAAGTACAGCATGGAACAGCTTCTTCCTCTCTCTGAGGGGCTAAAGAGGCCTGCCCTGTCACCAGCCCTAACAGGTTTGGGGCTTCTTGTGAGATTTCCTGCCCGTCAGGTGTTCAGAGCCCTGTGAGTGTGCCCTCGGGTGTCTGTGGCAGTGCGGGGCTGCATTGTGTCTGGCAGGACAGGGGTGTCTGTGCTGTGTTGTGTCACCTCAAAGTTTCAACACCACATGGTGCGTTTCACCGGGATCGCTTGAGCAACAGCCGCAGCGGCAGCATGGGCTGGGAGAGGGGTGGGAGCAGGGATGTGAGTTCGGGAGGGGATGGCAGCTGGAAAAGTGAGTGATGCATTTCCACCATCACCTGAGAACAGAGCTGTAGTGCACAGAGGGATATGTCACTGCAATTACATGTTTCTTGGCCTACTCTTCCTTCTAGCAAGCTTGAGCTGACCCTTCTTCCTTAATTTAAACCTGTTTTGTTGTCTCTGTTAAGGTGGCCTCTGCCAGGGCCTAAAACCAAGCTGCCACTGAGGATCCCAAACACTCTGCACTGTTAACATTCCTTACACTTGGCCACTTTCTCCTCCTGTCTCTGAAGCATCCCTCTGACCTGGGCTCACCTCTCCGCCTCTCCAGCTCTGGGAAGATGGTGTGTCAGTGGGCTGCAGTGTGCTGCTGCAGCCTGGGGAGTTCCAGCTCTGCTGGCAGCCGTCGGTGCAGCGTGGCACAGTAAACCCTGACCCGCAGGTGGGCTGTGCCTGCAGCCAGAGAAGCTGCAGGAGTGGGGAAGCATGTTCCACAGGGAGGGGAATGCCTGCTTTCAGGAATCTTGTACAAACAGTGAGCACTTCAACCCCCAAGTTGCTGTGTTGCTTCATTGATCCTGCTTTGATCCTGTGTGCTTTGCTCTGAGTTGCTCTGACCAATGGGCAGGCTGTGCTGCTTTTATTTCAGGGTGTTCACACCTCTCCCACTCTGGGCCAGGCACTGCTGGCTCCGTGAGGAGCTGAGGTGGCTGCAAGGGGCTGTGAGGGAGGGTCACACAGTCACCAGGCAAACGGGGGCTGTGCCTGGTCTGTGGGGAGCTGAATCTCCTGAGATGATCCAGCACCGGGTGGGGAGTTACAGTTGAACTGTGACTGCAGTGATCTGGAGGGCTCATGGCTCAGTCCTGTGTGCTGGGCTCTCCAGAGCACCCTGGAGACCGATGGCCTGTGCCAGTGTCACTGGGTTGGGCATGGGCTGAAACCACCAGGCCAGCGTGTGGCAAAGTGTGGAATGTGCCGGCCAGGACCATCTGTTCTTTGTTAGCCAGGACTGAAAGAAACAGCTTCTGCTGATGAGGAAGGGAGGCCAAAGGAGGTGAAATCCCTGCCCTCATTCTGCTTTCAGCAGGGTGGGATCTGGAGACAGAGAGCTTCTGCTGATGGGGAAGGGAGGCCAAAGGAGGTGAAATCCCTGCCCTCATTCTGCTTTCAGCAGGGTGGGATCTGGAGACAGAGAGCTTCTGCTGATGGGGAAGGGAGGCCAAAGGAGGTGAAATCCCTGCCCTCATTCTGCTTTCAGCAGGGTGGGATCTGGAGACAGAGAGCAGTCACCTGGGCTAAGGGACTGCCATGAGTTTTGTGTCATTCTGGGTTATTTTTCATTTTGTTCTGCGCCAGCAGGCAGTAAGATGGGCTTAAGGGATGGGATCATCCCACGGTCACTTCTCTTGCCACATGGTGCCAGGCCTAGGAGCAGCACCAGGGGCCTGGGGATGCCCTGGGGTACAGAGGCCACTGGGCAGTGTGTCCTTGGCGTGAGTGGGGCGAGGAGAATGAAATGAGATCAGGGACAGGCACACTCCCCGCGTCCCCGCCCCGTCCGCGCGTCCCCGCGCCGATCCTC
>NW_008677032.1:0-11361 GCF_000695815.1 Acanthisitta chloris
TCAGTGTATCAGTAAAAACTTTGTTCTTCTCCTAGAGGATCTATATGAGTGAAACATAAGTGAACAGTACATATCTATTTTATCTCTCAGTTGAAATTATGAAATATTGCATCAGAGAGTATGGGGAGACATTGTGACAAGAAAAATATTAAAATTGTTTCAAGGAGTTATAAATATTTGGAAATTTAGATTGATACTCATGAATCCTCTTTGTCTGAGGGAGTTGCGTGTTCCATAGATGAGCTGTTGGGTGTGCCACACTGAAACAGGCTCAATCAAACAACTAGTAAGAACTACTGGGGAAACTTCATTTCTACCAGCTTTTTAATGGCTTCAGAATGTGTATATTTCCTTCCTCCTTAAGTGTTTTTCATATTTGTAACTGTTTCTGTCTACTGAAAGTCACTCCTTGTTTTCTAGTAAAACTGCAGTTTGTACGCATGTGCTGCAGGGCACACAAATATCAGAATATACACTAGTTCCCAAATGTCAAATTTTATCCTGTTCCATCAATGTATTTAGTCAATGCTTGTGTACAATATTTGCATTTGTGTGCAAAAAGATGTGATACCGCAGTCTTAAGTTTGACTATCTAAAATCTGCTTAAAAAATGAAAAAGGTCAAAGAACAATTCTAATGCCTTGTTTCACCCCCTGCAGACTTAATGCTCCATCATAGAGGTCAAAGAGAAGAAATTGAATTAATTCAAAAAACACCTGGAGTGCAGGGACTAATCCTATTTAAACCTTTGAGTTAACCAAGTGGTGGAGGTAGAGGCTTCAGCAGTATTGTTCTGGTTGCCTCAGAAAGAAGGCAGCATTCCTTGCTGCCGTAAAGGAGTGCTGGGACACCAGATCTATGAGGAATTTTGTTGCCTTTCAAGTCAGATAATCAGCCATGAATGAGTACATCTGTATTTTACTAAAGGCCCAAGACATTGACAGCATACATTGAGGCTTCTTTGATTGCATTTTCTGTACAGTTGCGCTGAGATATTTTCACCAAAATATAAGAAGCTATTATTGGTGCGTTGACTCAGATTTAGTTTGCACAGTCTGTAGTGTGTGAGCTATTATTGCTGCATTGACTCGGATTTAGTTTGCACAGTCTGTAGTGTGTTGTGAACAGTTTACCTTACAGATAAAATTTTCTGATACATGCAGTAATGTATACTATACTGTGGACATTACCTGTCATCTTTATTTAAGATCAGTCTAGAGGGATTTAAAAGCTAGCAATAGAAAAGCACTTTGACTTCACTAAATTAAAAAAATTAAGTGTGTTGGTGATAAAAAGCAACCAAGAATAGATCAACTAGCAGGACAGATGTCTAAAGGGTGGGGAACTGGAGTAAATGTTGAAAGCATCTGGTTTTGCTTCACTGGTTTCATAAATGAAATTAACTTTGCAATTTAACTTCAGTTTCACAATTCCAAGTCACTGTGGGCCTGGGTTAGTACCTGCCTTTTTTTCATCTTTCTTTTCTTTGCAGGATGTCTGTGGATGAAACATTTTTCATTACAACAATGAGTTATCTGTCCAATCATTACTTGCAAGATGTAGAAGGATAGAGACTTAGATTGCGATTTCATTTAGTCTGGAGCTGAGGCCACTGAGCCAACGAATGCTCCTCTCAGTTATCCTAAAAGGCATAGGCATATTCTGTGCCTCACACAGGCACACACTTGTGCTATATACACAGGTTGCATCCACACTTGCTGTCATGTCTTGTGCATAAATGAAATGGAAATGTAGAGCAAACATAACAAATATGTGGAAGCACAAAGAGAAAATTATGTAAAATAGAAAAAAAGAGTTGTAAAAATATGGGAAAAAATGTTATGTCTAACGTGGGCAAGAACTAAAATTGCATACACAAACCACATTAGGTAAATGAAGAAAAAAATTAAATAATAATAAATCTTCTGATTGAGATTTTCAAAGAAGTCTTGATACAGTTATCAGTTCCTGTTGGTTTTACAGAAAAGTTACAGGCCTAATTACTTTAAGCCTCTTTCAAAGCATTGGTTTTACAGAAGAGTTACAGACCTAATTACTTTAAGCCTCTTTCAAAGCTGGAGAATTTGATGTATCATCTTAGATGTAAATTATTCTCTCATGAGAGAACAATTAAAAATAGTTATACAAATATGAAGTTCTTAATGTAAAATATGAATGAGAATGCAAATAGAATGATAATAAATTATAACTAAAATTATATGGTAGGATGAAAGCATATAAAACAGAAGTATTTGACTTCAGAGGAAAAATTCTCAAAATTAAGAGAAGTCTAAAAAAACAAGTATGTTGTTTGCTAACAAATTTGTTATTATCAAACACTAAATATACAATCGAACAAATAAATATTTGTTTTTATCCACTTGTGATGGATATATATTAATTAGCCTAACTAGATATTGCCAGGTTTTTCATTCAGCTATGTCTATGCGAAATAGCACTATTGCTGCTTTAAGTATTGTGTTTAATAGTAGAATAAGTAATACTGAGAAAACTTTTATACTCTTAATAAAATACTGCATCCTGATGTATGCGTGTGTTTTCAGACACAACTTGTGAAAATTTCATAAATTTCATGAGTCACAGCCAGCTGTTGGTTTTCATTGTCATGGAATTGTAGAATAATTTGTGTTGGAAGGGATCTTTACAGGTCATCTAGTCAACTTCCCTGCAATGAGCAGGGACATCTTCAGCTGGATTAGGTTGCTCAGGCGTGTCAACTGCACCTCTGACTTGGTGTCCTCTGCAGGCTTGTCTGTGTCATTGATGTAGACATTAAACAATGCTGGTCCCAGTATGGACCCCTGAGGGACACCACTCATCACTGATCTCCATTCAGATGTCAAGCCATTGACCATTACTCTCTGGATGTGACCATCCAACCAGTTCCTTAGCCATTGAACAGTCCATCCATCACTATTACAGCAAAACATACTTGAGTCTCCTACAGTGTACTCTGTCAACAAGGATTTGCTTCCACTTTTGTGTCTTTGTTATATAACCAAAGCATTAGTGTGAGGGAGAATTGCTTATAACTGTCACTATAGTGGAACATACTGTAGTGTATAATGGAATTATAAATAAATGAACCATGTGGAAGAAATGCTATACAACCTTCCTCTTCTACTGCTGCTGTTGTTTCCCATGGAAGCTCCTCCAGGATATCGCTGTTGCTTTTATAAATAGTTGCTGTAAAATACATGTGATGATGATACAAGATACTTCAGCTGATTTAAATACAAATCCTTCAGTGAAGTTGCGTATTGTGTTTTTCAGCATGGAATTTAGATAAGTGTCTTTATCTACCATGCCTTAACAAATCCCTCAAAAGTCATGGTGCCTTGTCAATCAATTGAGATTTGAGCAGGGATGGCTAATGTTCCATAGTCACACAGTATAAAAAGTTAGCATCTTAAAAGTGAGTGAGTAGTGTTTAATTCAGGATGTACAGAACTATGAGTACAGACTTAAAAAACTGTATAAACTCAGTGTCCATTCCTGAAAATGTATCAGAATGAAATCTTAATTAACATGCACCACTTTGAAAGTCCTTTATGTTTGCTAATACCTCTTCATCTCAGCTTAGCTTCTTAGGAGATTTCCACCACTTTTTTAAAGACCTCTGTACTAAGGAGGTCATATTCTGATACTAAAGTCAAACGCGTAGTGCATAGGTCATTCACAGCATCTTAGATTGTTTTTTGTGTATGTTTTACTACCAGGATATCATATATTCATTTTATTACACTTTTTTGAGCAAGGATATTTGGTCAAGCGACAAGTATCTCTTAAAACTAAAAAAAGTAGATAGTTCCGTTGAAGTCTGCCCAACAGCTATCATTAATAACTAGAGAATTTAGAAAATGAATGTGGACTCTCTTAGTCTTCCATGTGTTTTTTCCTGAGGAGGGCAGAACAAGGAAGAAAATAAGAAATGGAGAAAATGAATTTCTGTGTTGTGGATATCAATTGACAATGCTTTTTAGTGATTTCTGTTACTGAAAGGGTGGACTTGGAATGCAAATAAAGCTTGCAATCCTTTGACCCAGGAGGTTGTAGGTTATAGTAAAATACTCTGTCAAAGAATTAATATAGCTTTAAATGCTGCAGAATTACCTGTGTTAGTGCCGTACAGGAACCTGATCTTTATTGAAGAAATAGATCCCCAAATGTACGTAGTGAGGCTAGAGGAAGTGAATTTTTGCAGCTATAATTTATATTTGTCAATGTAGCATCTGCAAAGAAGTCAAGACATTGAACCATCATTAAAAATGCAAATGAATTCTTATCTTTTCCAAACACTTGATAGTGGATGAGCTGTGATAAGACTGGCTCTTTGCTACACAGTGCATAAATCTGCAAGCTGTGTCAGTGTGAGATGGTTGTTGTAGGATCATTTAGGCTGATGCAAGCAGTAATACAATTCCCGAAGCCTGGACCTCTATTAAGCTGTATACTCTCTCATCAGAACTGTCTAGGTCTTTCACATATAGCTAAACATAATTTCATTCACAGAAATTATTTCTGAGGTGGATGTTATCCCAAGGTCAACTGATGTCTAATAAACAGGCGAAGCATCTCACACGATCCAGGATCATGGGTAAAGTAGTAAAGGGTAAAAGAAAAATGGTTTATTGTAAATTGAAATGGAATTGTTATTTAAAGAAAGCTGTTTCATTATAGGTCCACTGTAGATAACTATATATGTGCCCTTTAGAATTTAAGAAAAAAAAATGAAGACTGATGTGATTACAATACCTATTAAGGACATGCAAAATATAATATGTCCCAGCACAGTGGAGGATGATATAAACGAGGATCTCTTATGAGACTTTTCCTCTGCATAGATTAGTGCCTTATAATGCTACAAACACTGCTTCAGCTGCATCTAGGAAAGCTTTGCAGTCTGAAGATTCTTTTAACCTCTTCTGGTTAATGGTTATTTCAGGATGTGTCAGTTTGGTCACTGATCTGACTTGTCAAACAGCCTTAGTTCAACTACTCCTTCTGCACAAAATGTGTAAATATAGTTATTGCTGTGTCTTGAATTACATATTGGTTTAGGTCTCATCTTTCCCCTAGTATTGTCTTGACAGAACAATTTGTTTTAAAGAAATTATATCTTAAGACTCCTCAAGGAGATACTTACCTCCTGTTTGAACAGCTGCTTACTATGTGTTTCTTGTGTCTGAAGTGTGCCTGAAGTGACCAGCTCACATTCCAGTTCCTCAGTGAAGAACAGCTGTTTCTGGTTCTATCTTAACTCCCAATTTGCATTTAAACATGTGAGTCTGCATTGGACTAGAGAGACTTGAAGTTTTAGATAAACACGTGTTTTAAGCAGTGTACTGGGATTTTCTCAATATTGAATTGTTTATGTGGTTGTGATGTGTTTTTTAATTGCCCCATTTCCTTCTGGTTAAACAAAGAGGTCACCACCATGTGATGCTTCGAGGTTCTTCCTGGATAGTCAGAGGGCTCTCTCATCAATACTCTGGGCAGCCGTTTCATCTGACAAGTATTTTTTTTCTGTACAGGGTGTCACAGTAAGTTGAGACAAGCCATATTGGTTGAATATACTAATACATCTCTGTTAATAAATCTAAATGCCTTTCTGCTCTCCAGGAAAGAGGGCAGAGAAGAGAAAACAGCCCTTCAGCAGTTTACACCCTAACTGAGAAATGTTCCTTCTTGATTCCAGAGTATCTGATCAGGTGGATATATTTGTTGCACAGACTGTATGCTCATGGACAGTATATTTGTTAAATAACAGACAGCGTGGAGATCATTCAGTCCACTGGCTCAAATCAGTCCAGGAGCTCAGTTGTGTTTGCCCAAGCCTGGCAGTTCTTGGTCCACCCAGGGAATTGATGACTGATGTCCTGGATGTGCACACAGACAGAGCCCTGATACCCAGCCATGACTGATTTATAATTTTCTCTTTGATTCAGAATTATAATTTAAGCTTACCAGATCTGGACATATGTATTTCCCTTAAAGTGTACATCCTACATTAGCACTATAGGGAAGTAGGATAAGATAGATGTAGAAGAAAAACATAGAAAATACATTGATAGGTTAAAATCATTGCCACATCCATGGTAAACGTTTCTCTGCCCTGGAGGAGGGAGGCATGTTTTGCAGTAAAGTGGGCCTCATTCAGATTTCTGAAAATATTTTCAGTTCCCTCCTTGTAGGTTTTCTTCCTTGGCTTCCAGGTAACTGTTTGAAAGGCTCAGATCTTTTTTTCAAATGAAGCCCTAGGAGAAAATCTGCCATGGGGCCACTATCAAAGACTCGTATGTAGCCGTTAGAAAGTTTGCTTTTATCCTTATCGCAGCTGCGGATAACATAAGCTCTTAAGCTTAATGCTCATCCTTAAAGGTGGCAAGCCTGTGGAAACTTGTCTGGAAAAGGTTTCTAACTGTAGAAAGTACCGCACAGATGTTCTAGGCAAGTGAAGTGACCCAAAATAGTACATTGCAATGGGTTAACACTGGAAACTAAAGAAAATGTCATAACAGACTTTAATCTTGGAATTTCTAGAAGTGCATCTTATTTTTCGTCTTTTTCACTATAGCTAGCGAGCTCACTTGCGAGAATTTCAGAGAAGGGGATAACTAGTACAAAATGTACCCCTGCATATTATCCTTATAATAGTGAAGTGATATGAAGGGACAAATTTTGGATGGATTTTCCTTTTCCATAGATGTCTCCACACCAACTGATTTCTAAGGAAACTCATGGTTCACAGTTGTACCCCTGCATATTATCCTTATAATAGTGATATGAAACAAAGGGACAAATCTTGGATGGATTTTCCTTTTCCATGGATGTCTCCACACCAACTTATTTCTAAGGAAACTCATGGTTCACAGTTAGGGAGAACTGATACTTCCTGGCTTCATTAGAGTCATGACACTGGAGGATGCAGAGACTTCAGAGCCTGCATGTGGGCATACAGTTTACAGAAGAGCCAAAAGCTATGTTGAATCCTGGAAGCCATGCTGGGTTTCTAAAGTAGGACATTTTGTGAATTTAAGATAAGAAAGGAAAGTTTTCACAAGCATAACATTCTCTGTCTTCTCTCATGTGTTAATCATTTCAATAGCTGAGCCACTATTATTTGCCACTTTGTGCATGATTAAAGTACTGCTGGTTTTAAGCCTTTAAACTCACTATTATTGACATCTTTATTTAGGAAGAGCAACATTCTCTCTGAGCTTTTATAGGACAAAACCATCATTAATGGAACTTTGTATATTGTGCAAAGGCAGTCCTAGTTTAAGTAGAAGATGAGAAAGCCATAAGTGTATATTAGCAAAAAGCAGTGAGGTAGTGCCTGTTGTGAATAAAACAGCAGTAAAAGAGATACTCCATTTCATTGTCCCAGTCAACAGTTCTGCCCTCAACCTGTATTGTTATTTCTCTTATATAAATAAATGTGATTGTTTAGTTTCTGAAAATGCCCTTTGAATTAGTCTGTCCCCATTTTACTGGCCAAAATAAACCTGGCAAATAGTATCAGTATGATTCTCAAGAAAATATCAAACAATAACACAGTACAGAAAGATGACATTCAGTGAAAGTAACAAGTAGGACTAAGTATCAAGCCTTCCCATATTGCAGCCTAGGAAGCCTTTAGGAATGGTACTAAAAAAAAAAGAAAGTTATAGGTGCCTTTACCACACTGTCCCACCCGTAAAATTTGCCTCCATGAGTGGAGCTTTGAGAAACCTCTTCTGAAAATTCTAGGGCATGTTTCAGTATTGCCTTCACTGGTTTTCAAGGAGGGAGAACCAATAAACAGAAATACATCATTAGAGTATTATATATTTCTACCTATTCACATTTCTGGGCTAATGGTGTTGGAATGTTTTCCTTTCTAAAGTCCTTGTGGCAAGAAAGATGTCTTTAGAAGATCGTTATTATTTAGGTGCTGTATATCAAACATTCTATGGATGGTGAGCAACTGGACAAAATTTGTTGTCTGGCATATTTTGTAAAGATAGTGACAGAGTGATAGGACACTGAAAATTCCATACTATGACCATCAGTCAAAATAATGGCAGTACATTACTGCACTGATGAAAGTAGAGGTGGCACATGAAAAAGCAGAAAACTTGGTTCCAGATTATTGTTGGTTCCATCACAGAAACTACCAGGGTTAGATATTGTAGCTAAAGTAATGCTAGATAAAAGCCTTGTTAGAGACTGGCACTGTTATAAAAATTCATAGCTAGATAGATTATATAGTTGTGGAAGGTCAATAGTACATAAAACACTGTAGTAATTACCATTGTTGTTAATATAGTGTTTGTCTGAAGGAAAGTGATTAATTTATTACCCAAATGCTATTGAAACTAATGAACATAATGTCCTGGAAAACTACAGAAGCCACTGTCATACAAAAATGATGCTTTAGACCTTGGAGAATGTCTTAAATTATTTTGATAGTTACATGCTGTCATCAGCTCCTAATGTGATGCCAATGCCATATTATGTGCAAGTTATTCTTATGCCTAGTTGATATCACAGAATAGTTGAAGTTGGAAGGGACCTCTCAGGTAGAGCCTCCTAGAGCCCCCTACTTGTCCATAACCACATCCAGACAGCTCTGGAATGTCTCCAAGGATGGAAGTGCTGCAACCTCCTTGGGCAAGCTGTGCCACTGCTTGGCCAGTAAAAGTGTCTCCTGACGTTCATGCAGCTCTTTTGATGCTTCACTTTGTGCCCTTGTTCTGTCCCTGGACACCACTTGCAAAGAGCCAAGAGCCTGGCTCCATCTTCTTTGCACCCTCCATTCAGGTATCAATAGAGCCTTTGCTTCTCCAAGCTGAACAGTCCCAGCTCTTACATCTGGTGGCTTCCATCCTACAAGGCCCTTTAGGTGCCACTTCTTAATTTGAAGCACTAATTTGCAAGGCAAATGATGCTAGAATTAAATAGTAAAATATTGAAGGAGGCATATACTGTCTTCAAAACCATTATTTGTGGTTCCTTTATAAATTATTTTAAACAGTTCTCCTAACCAATGTTATTTATTTGAGTAGAAAAACTGATTCTATGTCCTTCTTAATGTCACCTAGAATTAAAATTTGTATGTAACATAACATATTACAGCTCACCCGACTTGTCTCTCTTGTCATGTTTGTGACTAGTCAATATAATCTGATGAAGGACCATTTATAATTTTTTATTATTGAACACTTGGTTCAGTAATATTTGGAAAGTAGGTTCAGAATGGTATATCCCACTGGTTCTTGGTTCTATTGGAATTTCTCCAATTTTAAATAATTAAATAGACTTTGGACTTATAAATGCTTTTTATTTTGCACACGTCAGGTCAAAAACCTCAGCTGAGTAGGCAGTGTATCCTTTCAGCCTTATAAGTTTCTTCATGTAAAGGTTATTTTTGCTCATATCCATACAGATAAGAAAGCTGGGATCTTGAAAAAAAAAAAAAAGATCAATGTCTGACTTAGTGCATCAGTTGAATTGCATGATTATAGCAATATTAATATATGATACAGGATTGATTACCTGATATTGAGATACTTGTAATCAGTTAAGTTTATAGAGTGTACTGAAGTTATTTGTTTTGTTTCTTTGCAGCTCAGTACCAGAGCATTTCTCTTCTCCTGTTTCCTGACATACTAATTGCTAAGTTGCTAGCCTACTTTTGCAGCTATAGGCAGAATGTCTTAGTTTGATCTATGGCAGATTTTAAATTCTGTTTATCATGAGGGGCTTTTTCCAATTTTCATGTTTTGGCTTCTCTTTTTTCTCCTTTTCTTCCCTTACTACTTACAGAGGGGCTCCTTACCTGCATCACATATATCCAAATCTAAAGGCAGCTGAGGCATCATGAGTTATCCATGCAGAAGCAACACTAAGCTGTGTGTGACAGAGCTCTATTATAAATTGTGATTCGTTACTCAGGTGTCATGCTACATCAGGTAATTGATAATGTGATGCCTTTCCCATCCTGCACCTGCAAGGTAGGTTACAAAGAACTGAGCTGCCAAATAGCTGCTGTTAAAAAACACTGGATGTGGGTAGTCAATGGAAAGAATATGTTTCATTATTACCTTTCCACCCTCTACTTCATTTAATCACTTGTGACAATTGTCCTTTATGTCCTGCAGTTCTTTCCATTTTGCACACAATTTAAGTCCTTCATCTGAAATGGAATAACCCCATCCAACAGTACTGTTAGGGCTGACCAGATAGAAAGCAGCTCAGTGGATGTGGTGTATGGTATGTGAGCCATGCACCAGCAGTGACAGAATGAACATCAATGGACACGAACTGCAATATGGGCTATTCTGATTAGATACTGTGACTTCTTTTATTTTAACCACAAGAGTGGTCAGGTTTCAGAACAAGTGCACAGTTCGGTTGTGGGATCACATCCTCAGATATTTTGAAACCTCACATGAACACAGCCCTGAGCAACCTAATCTCATTGGACCTGCTCTGAGCAGAGAGTTGGGCTAAGTGATCTCCAGAGGTCCTTTGCAACCTTACGTTCTCTGTAGTTTGATGCTAAGCAAGGGTGAGCCCTGCAAAGGGAAAAGAAAGTAGCTTATGAAGCAAATTCATTTCATTGTTGAAGTTGGAATAAGAAATTATGGTGGGGGGTTTTATTTTTTGTATATAATTTTCATTCTAAATGAAGAAATCAAAGCTAAATAAGACATTTTTTCAGAAAGTGTTTCTGAATTTTGTGTCTTGCACTGTCTCTACACCTAATGAATTTGCTCTTGAAAACATTTTAACCCATTCTTTAGGGCAGACCAGTGACTGACCCAAGTTTTAGATTTAAAGCTGAGGGGCATATGAGAGGCTGGAGTTGTAGGGAGGAAATATTCCACACAAGTATTATATATACACAAGTTCTGTTTCTTTGGAGTGTCTTAAAAGTAAGTTAGACAGGACTATTTTCAGAGCTTCAAAATTTATATCCAAGCAAAAGCTTGCATGAATAGGGCCACAGCACAAAGCATTTATTTTAAGAATATTAGGAGTGTTAATTTGTAAGAGAGACATTATGCAGCTTTCTCTCACACCACAATTTATTATATTTTTCCTATGGGAGGAAATATTATGCAGCCCTCATTTACATAGTGAGGGATTGAAATCTAGAAGGAAAGAGAAGACGGCTATGATTCTGATATTTCATTGGGGAGTTTTGCCTTTTGGATCCTGCCAGAAGGGTGAGACCCAATATCTGTGCAGTACTGATTGAATTGATTTTTATTCCAATGTGATGGGCAGCTATATTGCTTATACATTTTTGTATATAAATAAATGTACATAATATGTAAATAAATAAATACT
>NW_008677033.1:0-25716 GCF_000695815.1 Acanthisitta chloris
ACCTTAGAGATCATCTAGCCCCAATCCTCATATTTAATTATTATTTATAACGCTGTTTAGAGCACTTCTACTTTCCATCCCATTTGTTGCACAAGATATTCTTTGCATTTTCAATTTTGCTGAAAAGGTAATTTACTTCAAGGTTTTCTACCCCTTGAAAAGAAACTCAGGTTCAGCTCTGCTGGGCTTTATGAAGTTTATACCATGAATGCCACAGGTGTGGGCCTGGATGTCCCAGTGGCCCACCAGAGGCCAGAAGCAGCACAACAGTTCATATGTGTAACCACCCCTCTTAGAGTTATATGGAATTTCCTAGAAAGGATTTCAAATCTCTTCCTTGTCCCTCACCCCTCCAGAGATGTGGAGGGAAAGACATTCCCTACAGGCTCAGCAGGAGCTGGATGAGAGCAGAGCCATGAGTGCACCCCTGGGGGCAGGTCTGAAAGGAATGCAATGAAAAATCAGGTCCATAGCACTAGTTTCTCTGCACAGTGATGTGCACAGGAGACTTTGGGCTTCATCCAAACCTTATTAAATCAATAAATGTCTTCTGACTGACTGCAGCAGGCTTTGAACAGGCTCCTAATGAGTACAGGAGCTTTCATTTAGGTTTTTATACATAGATAGATATCTAGATAGACTTCTAAACCGATTCTTTTCACTGCAGCCCACCCCACCTGGCTGAGGCAGAACTACGCAAATTGGAGTTGGATTTGCTTTGCAGGGCAGTATTTGAGAGATAAAATAGCAAAAACCTTCTTAGGTAATTGGACAACAGCTGAAACTCTGGACACATAGGGAATTTCCCTGGAGAGTACATTTCTTCCTAGAAATGTCACATTTGGCGGGTCAGGCAAAGCTATTGAGCTGAAACTTAGGAGAAACCTGTCACATATCCAAAGAGACTGAAATGCCATTCTTCAGTCAATGAAATGAAACTGCTGAGTTTAATGATGACACCAAACTGTGTGAACAGACATGACCCATGAGTCTATGCACAACAATTAAATCTATGTAAATTACTGCCAAACCTGCCCACACAGCCTGAGTAATGCAGGAAAACTCCCACAGGAGCTCTGGAAGTCAGTGCTGGGGTCAGAGGAACACAGTCAGCAACACAGTCCCATCCTTGTTTGCATCAGGAGACTTGTAATCCAGGCACAGCAACAAATGCACATCCTGAAGAAGGTTTGGGTGTGCAGCCAGGGCCTGGCACCATACACAGGGGAGTGAGTGCACACAGAAACCTCTGAAGTTCAAAAGGAGTCACTTCAGGTGTAGGAGAGCTGCTCAGGGATCAGACAGTGTTATACCACTGTTGCAAAGGGTGATGGAAGGACACTTGCGGCAGCAGCAAACCTGCTGGGTGTCCATCCCAGTCTCCATCTTCTCTCTTTCTGTCCTTTTTTACCTCTTCTGTAGCAGTTGGTCCTATTGGTCCAACTTGGACGTAGTTGCACCTGTCACCACTCCTACTGATGGTGATGGTGCAAATGTGTCACTACAGGAAGTAACTCAGTTTGGGTCATTTCAGTTCAGGAGAGGCTTTTATGGACTTGGAGGCAATCATTTTGCCATGGCACTGCTCTTCCCTCCCTCTGCCCAGATCTCATTTCTCATTCCTCCTGAGAAACCCTGTGCTCTCTCCTTCCCAGTGACTATGATGGGTGGAACAGACTTCAGTTGAAGCCAGAAAATGTTTGGTTTAAATACAAAGAAGAAGTTACTAAAAGGAGGAAGCACATCTGTAAAATGACTGCAATGGTGGAAGGTCTCTGGATCACAGGGAGCAAGTCCAACAAGTGCCAGGAGTGAGGAGCAGCATCACGAGTGTACTGGATCACAGAATTGTTGAGCTTGGAAAAGATCATCAAGTCCATGACTGAAGTGAGCTCTGAAGTTGCTTTATGTCTAGCCTGTCCTTGATTGCTGTGACTTGGCACAGCAGGAGGCACTGCTAGGAAGTCACCATGGAAAATGTTTGCCTGTCCCCTTGTTTAGGAGATGTGCCATAGCAAGGCTATTACACCACTCTGCAGAGACCCTTGAAACCTCTGCATCGTTGATGTTCCTGTAGATGTAGCCAACACCACACCAACTCTGCACAATGCCACTGAGGAACATGCTTGTTATTACATCCTATGTGCAATTTATAGTGAGCTAATTTAATTTTTTGAGAATATTAATTTATTTACATTTCAGACATGAAACCAAATGTATTAAATATATCAATCCACGAGCTGATTGCCATGAAGGCAACATATAGAAATTGAGGGCATGGTCTGGTGCTTCCAGCATGCAGGAATGTTTGAGACAAGATTATAAGCATGTTGCACTAACCATGAGTTCACAGCTGGATGCTTACTCAGTAAAGGAGTTGTGTTTAGCCGCAGGGATTACATCAGCACAGAAAATACTACCACATCCCTCACACACCTTGGAAGGCTCCTTCTTCCACACATCACTACTGAGCTTTTGGGCAGCAATTTACAATTATTTATGGGTTTTGCATAATTGCTGGCGGTATATCTAATATTTCTGTATAAAGCTGAGCAGTAGTGACACCTCTGGGTCATAGAACCAGACAGGTAAAGAAGGAATTTCTTTGGCAGCTCTTAGTGATGGACATGGATGTTTCCTCTGGATTGCAGGAAAGGTTCCTCTTTACAGTAGGTTTATTTATATATTCCTAGAAATACCAGGGAATGGATTGCAGGTGCTCCTTAGGACATAAAAATAATACCTTTGCTTAAGAATATACACACACATATCTATTAGAAGAGTAATGATTATTTTTGTCTTCCACAAGGTGATGGCTTACATGAACCAGGCTTTTGTAGGTGATGTGTCTTCAAGGCACACATGGAGATCACGTGCCACAGTGAATTTAACACCCCTATGAAGTGTCTGAAGTAGGTTTATGGTTTCTGTAGATGTGTAGATGGCATCTACTGATTAAAAATGTGGGACTTGAAGACCCCCTCAGTTTCCTGCCCTAATTAAAGTGCTCAGGCACAGGAGATAGTACCTCTGCAACCCACCAGGCTTGCAGAGGGATGGGGTTCGCATTGCTCCTCTGACTGAGCCAGGATACCAAACCAATGTACCCTACACACAACCTGACTGATGCAGTCTGGATCTCCAGTGCCACAGAGCAGAGCTGAGCCCTGTGCCTGGCCCAGGATCTCCAGCAGCTCAGCAAGAACTTGTGGTGGCAGCATAGAATCACAGAATCATAGTATGTTAAGGGGTTGGAATGGACCTTAGAGATCATCCAGTCCCACCCCCCTGCCCTGGGCAGGGACACCTCCCACCAGAGCAGGTTGCTCAAGGATTTATCCAACCTGGCTTGGAATACTGTCAGGATTGGGGCATCCACAGCCTCCCTGGGCAACCTGTGCCAGTGTCTCATCAATTGAGTTTGTCATCCCCACATCTCATGTGGGACAGCATCTCACCCCACATCTCACTGTGTGGATCAGGGGCTGAGCAGCAGCTCCACCTTCATCTTTGGCAAAGAAAGGGAGGGAAAACCTGCCACCACTCAGCTGTGCTAAGAGAAAGTAGGAAATCCAGTACCAACTGTGGCCTCTAGGCAGAGAGCACAAGGCCAGGAGACACCTGGGTAAGGATGTGGCTGCTTTATAAAAATGCCTGAATAAAGTTATTCAGTTTTGTCTGCTTGAGAAAAATGCCTGAATAAAGCTCCTTCAGTTGCCAATGGTTAATCACAACTCCCACCCCCATGCAACGGCCTGGTAAATTTGTCTGCAGGAAAATGCCTTTTGTCTAGAATTAAGACTGCTAATTTAAAAGCTAAATCTGCTTAATTAAAAAAGGCTATTCCCTCACTCCCTGCTGGCTTCTCGCCCCTGGAGACAGAACCTCTTGCCCTGGGCACACGCTGCAACGCCTATCTCCTGGGCTTAATGAATCAGCAAACCCAAGCTTTATTTACAGGAAAGGACTACATCCTTCTTCTTCTTAAGTACCAGAAATTCTGGGAACAGGCAGTGTAGGCAGTGCTAAACATCTGATCCATTAGGCCCAGAGATGCCAGGCTGGGACTGCCCAAACACACCTCCTGTGGGTGCTCTGGGAGGATCACGCACTTCAAATGCTTCCCCACAAAACCCAACACAGTTGGATGATCCAGAGGACTCAGCCATGAATAATTAGTAAATTGCCATTCATTATTCATTTTTTGGAACCACTGCTTCCCTGCATTTCCTCCCCAAGGCTCAGGCTTTCCCTTGTACAGCTGCTGGATCCATTATTAATGCTGGATCGTAGGCACAGCCAAGTCTTCAGTCAGGGGGATGGTAAAGTCCATCATGTTCGTGGGATCTGGGATGATCACAACTCCCCAGACATGAAGTTCTTCTGCAAACTGATCTGGATGCCTGTCCCCAGGGCAGAAGTGGCTGTGGGTGACATTCTGCTGGGCATCCCCAGCTCGCAGCAGCAGCAGCAGCAGAGTTGTCCTCTGGCCCTGGGAGAACAGCCATGCTAAGTTCTCCTCCTGGCTCATCACCCCTCAGGCACTGTTTGATACAGCTCCATTAATCTACTATCTCTTTGGCTCAGTCCATGTCCCAGACACGCATAGCCAGCTTGTGCCTCGTCCTGACATCCCTTTACCTGCTCTAGGACTTTGTGGATCACACAAAGCCACAGCCCTCTCCAGAGGAGAAGAAATAATCCTTTTCCCAATATCCTGGAGTTTTATATCTGCACAGGATGCAGACACTGGTAATGTAGAATGAGCTTAGTGCTGTCCCTGAAAAAGGTCCTCAGCTGTGCATCTATGTGTCATTTGGGTATTATAAGGGGATATGCATACAAACCCCACAGATTTTCTAGCTCTGCTACACAATTTCTCTTAAAAACCCCAGCCTAAGAGCAGACAGAAGCTCTAGGGCAAGAGCAGGCAATTTCCCAGTGACACTGGGCAAGGAGCTGATGCCTGACCATGGTGGTGTGCTCTGCACTCAGGGTTTGAAGCACAGATATCCACCCTCAGGGTCTGAGGTGCTCACACTGTAGCTGTGAGTGGGTTGGGATAACCTTCCCATGTCATTGCACGCCCATGGTGGTTTCCCTTGGGACGGCACAGCTCCACATCTCAGACTGTACCACACCATGTAATTACAGGCTAAAATACACACTGAAATAAGACATCAATTCTAATTTTTAACACCTTTTCAATTTACATGATGATCAAATTATCCTTAACCCTACATTTGAGTACTGAATGTTGCAACCAACCAGTCACTGCTCACAGTTCCCTCGCACATACCTGAACCAGAACATATGTTCTGCTGTCACTGCCAACAAAATTAAATGCAAGTAGAGTTTCGCAAGAGAAAATTGTCTCTGAAGGATTGAGGAGTCCACACTTAACAAGTTGCTACCCTGAGAATTTGTCTTAATTATTAGTTGTTGTTTTTCAAAGTGATAATCTTTCTAGACAGGCTGAATGCAAACCATGAGCAAGGAAAAAACTCCACCATATGATCTTCATTTCCATCCAAAATCTAGATCATCACCTTTTGGAAACCTCTCCTTGTTTTGACTAGATTAAAAAGAATCATAGTATGAAATGAGACATTTCATGTTGGTATTTCAGTCAAAGCTCTGAGCCAACCTTACCCCCACATATCCTTCCTGAGGTCAGGCTCAGGCCCAGATGTCAGTGTTTCCCCTCAGACCATTCTACTTCACACCTCCCATCTCTTTCATGATTGAGAACATCTATTTTTATGGTGGGAACAATGCACTTGGTACTTGTATGACATTTTCAACCCCTGCATCTCAAAGAGCTTTTCCAGGGTGCCTATGTGGCACCTCACCATTTGAGCCTGAGAGAATCCTGGCAGCAGCTCTGAGACAGATTCAGCTCCACTCTGCTCAGCTGAAGCCAGAGCTTCATTTTACCTTCTCTGAATTGCAAATACACCAAATTCCATCTCCTTCTGGCATAATATTCCTTCGTCTTCACTTGCATTTTCTGTTTAAAATGAGTGTAACGTCGTTCCCACTTTGTTAATAATTCCTCAGGTATTAAATCAATAGCAGTGAAGGCTCCATGCTATTTTCTGCCTATTATGTCTCTTCTGCAGGAATTTAGAATACTGTGACAATACACATCATATAGGGAGTGTGCTCAGGAGGAAGTTCCAGGGCTAGAAGGCAATAATTGTAGGATTTAAACAACTGAAAATCTACATTTCTGCTCAATAAGGAATATCTTTATGTAGAGAAAAATGAGTAGGATTTATTCGGAGGTTTGTCTTTTGGTTTTATCACTATCAGAACAGATTAGCACCAGAGTTCAACTAGGAACATCTTTGAATGCCACTAGCAGATGGCCAAATATCTGAAAAAAATGAAATGGCACCAATTCACAGATAAAAATGCCTTCCAAACAGGACATTTGAGACCCATTTTAAGCAGGCTCCACGCTGAAAATCCCAATGCTTTGCCTCTTGCAGTTCCTATTGTCTTTTCCACAAGATTTCACTTCAAGTGCCTGTGACTTCTCTGTACCAACCAAATGGAGGTGTGAGCAGAGCTCTGGCACACCAAGTCCTTCAGTTCAGGATACTCCTTGGAACTTGATGGAAAAGTTCTAATGTGTTTCCAGTGGTGCCTTAGGGATCTGTTATTGCTATTCTGAGCAGAAGGATGTTGCCATGCAAATTCTGCCTCTACACCACAGTGGGCTGGGTTTAGCTGTGAGCTTTTTGGTAGACTCATAACTCATTGCTCCCCCCAAAACACTCTCAGAACAGAACCCTCCTGCAGCAGGGAATAAACCACCGGGTGCATCCCTTCCCAGCATGGAGGAATGCAGTGGGAGCAGTATTTTGGGAAGAAACCAAGGTGGGAAAGGCAGCTTAGTGCTTTTTTGGCTTTGGAATCCATGTGTGTGGACACAAACAAGCAGGAAGATTTGCCACATGTCCAGGTTACTTACGGTTGAGAGGCAGGCTGGCATTGGTCGTCCCTAGCTTGTTGGCAGCGACACATGTATAGTTGCCAAAGTGCTCTTCTGTCACATTGTTAACAGTAAGAAGTGATCTTGTACTATAATTTTTAATAGTGATTCCTTGTTGACCATTGATCAGTCTAGAAAGCAAAAAGAAAATGTCTATAACTCACATACCATAAGCAATGATTTCTTTTATATCTCTTTTTTCTCTTGTCTCACAGACAGCACTGGCAGCACCATGAGCTGTTTGCCAGCTGCCAATGTCCTCTGCTGAGCAAAATTACACATCAGAGAGGCCATGGGCAATGCTGGAGCTGGGAGGACTGAGGGGAATAGCTGCTGCCTAGGTCTCCTACAGCTGAAAGGAAATAAAGACCCACAGTCCTGCCTGCCTGGAGAGCTCAGGTTCTAAACTGGACAAACCTAATTTGGAATTTAAATACCCTGTTTGGGGCAGAAAAGGGTTATGGTAAGTCTTTCAAAAAGTGTTTTTTCAGGCTCTGTAGTTTGTTGTGTCCTTTCACACCTCCAGCTGATGGCAGGTGAGGATTAGGAGCCAGAAATGTGTCTTCATAGGATTGTGACCACAGTTTGTTTTCCAGGGCTCTACAGCTGCGACTTGCAATTAGGAATGATGTGCTACAGCAGCAGCACCAGTTGCTGAGTCAGCACCCTGGGTAGAAACCAGGTAATGAAGCACAGGAAAAAAAGCCAAATCAGGGCTCTTTTCATCCAGCTTTGAGCTTCCCGTCCCAAATTTCATAGGAACTGTGCAGGTGATTTGATATTTCTCCCAAAGCCATGACAGAGGCATCACTGATGCACTGGGGCAAAGCCAGATGACCAGCTTAAATGATGTTGTTGCAGGCAAACCACATCTGATTAAACAAGGAGATGAGAAGGGTAACCACGTTATTAAAAAACCTGCTGCAGTTATTACTGATTATTCCTCATATTTCGCACAAGGAGCAGAGTTTGGAATTAAGAATACAGGTTTTGTCTGGGATATTGAAAGTTCTAATCATATATCCTGGGAACGAATGCAATCTTGTAGCATTTTTTCTAAAACCCTTCACAAATCTGTCATTAATTGCACTTCTGCACATTGTGGACTGAACACTCCTCATTACAGGAGTGCCTCCTTTCCCACTGGATCACTACAGGCTGCTTCACACATGGGCATTTCTCTTCCCTGTGCAGCTTGTGTTGCTGTAAGGGACTCTGCTCTGCTCTGTGCAGCCCATGGTTGGGGAGAGGCCATGACACATGCCATGGACACATGGGGTTTGGCATGAAGCATAAGAAAGGGGATTGAGATGCCTGGTTTGGGGTGAACACTGCAGTTAGGAGATTCATCTTTCCACCAGACTTGTGCAAGGCAGAGGTTTGTGCGTTCAGCCTTTGCACGTGTGTTTGCACATGGATGTTCTCCTCATAAACCACCAATGTCTGTCCCTCTGCTCCCATCTCTCCTGTAGCAAACTCAAGAGCCTCCTTGTTCCCAAGCCCACCCTGTTGTTGTGCTCCCATGCTAGCACACTATGGCTCACAACCAGTGACAGCAGGAGAGCACAAACTGCAGGCATGGCCACCATCCCATCCCTCTGACTTTCAGGGCTTGTCCCCTCCCTTCTTCCAGGGGAACTTGGGGTACTGGAGTGATAGCTCCATGTCCACCTATGGCTTTTGTTGTGCGGGTGGTGAGGCACAGGTACAGATTGCCCAGAGCAGCTGTGGCTGCTCCATCCCTGGTAGTATCCCAGGCCAGGTCCCAGGACCTGGAGCAACCTGGGCAGGTGGAAGATGTCCCTGTCCATGGAAGGAAGTGGAATGGGATGAGCTTTGAGGTTTCTTCTAACCCAAACCATTCTGGGATTCTATGGTCCCTACCAGCTCTTTCCAAGCCACCTCCACATTATTGGCCCATAACCACAGTTTGAACTACAACCTCTCTATTTTACAGTCATAAGGTTTAACTCATATTTTGTCCACAAAACAATGGGATTTTGGGATTTTTGCTGTCTCCATGCCCTGTCAGGGGTTACATTTATCTCACAAAATTAACTGTGTCTGCTTGACATGACCTGCTGCCTTCCTCAGGATGCTGAGAGGATGAGTGCTGTGGGTGCAAGCTCAGAGCCGTTCCGTGCCTCTCACCCTCCTTCCTCTCCCACATCACCTTCCCTCCATGTCCCTGTTGGGAAGTGGCTGACACTGGGGTCCAGAACTGGAAGTTCTGCAGTAAATGAAAGCAGGTAGATGCGCATATCAACAAGCCACACAACTGATGGACCGAGGAGCCAGTGTTAGTTAGCACAAACTCAGCAGTTCTGAGGGTTTCCAGTTACAGTTGTGAGGAGCAGATGCTTTTCCTTGGGCACTAATTGCTCCCGTGTGCTGCTTTGCTTCGCTGACTGACTGAGCACACATTCATCACTTGTCTGGATTTCACTCACGTACTTCCCCAGCTGGAACTGCATTTTAAGGTTGGTGCAGCCACCCTACTCATTTCTTCACCTTCCTGCTTTGTGCCAGGTATAAAGGGAAGGGTGATTTCCTTTTCATTCAGAGATTACACCTACACATCCAAATCTCATGCCCCAATGACAACCCCGAGGGCACCTGCCTTTGGGTTCATCTTTGAATACCTTCATGTTATTATAATACATTAAGCTATTATAATGAGGTTTGCTTTGTTCAGATGTAAGTCTTGTTTGCTTTGGGAAGGATAAGGGAATTAATACTTTAATATTTTAGTTAGGTGACATTTTGGGCTTCTTCTTCTCCGTGACTGTTTAGTGTCTAACTGCTGTGTGACTCTGTAACAGAACATAATGAGCAGACGTGGAGTTCAGCAATGGAATTGGCACAGTGGAGCCATTCTCCCCTTCACAGGGAATTCTAGAGTTTTAGCAGCCACACATGCAAATAATGCCCCAGCCTGGAAGTGCCCCATCCATAGAGGTGCTCAAGGCCAGGTTGGATGGGGCTTGGGGCAACTTGAGCTAGTGAAAGTTGTCCCTGTCCATGGCAGGGCATGGAATGAGATGAGTTTTAAGATCTCTTCCAGCTCAAACCTCAAACCATTTGATGTTTCTGTTTTGAATTTAAGATGCTTTCACTAACTCCTCCCCCCAGATTTTCTGTCCCTGCCCAGCTCACCCCACCCTGTGTGCCAGCACCTACAGAGAGCTATCAAACAGAGCCTCTTAGAAACTCAGTGATTAGGCAGAATTTGATCTCTCTGCCTTGAAGACCAATAGTTTTACTTAATGCAGTCTGCTACTGTCTTAATATTTAGTTTTAATGGTTATTTTATGATGAGATGATCCCTGGGGTCTGGAAACTGTGTTTTGGATTTACATTAATCTAAGTAACAATCATACAGTTTAGAGACCCAAGAGGCTTGTTTCAGGCACTCAACAAAAACTTAAGGTTTATGGGCTAATTCCCACTGTTAATTTATTCAACAATTCATCCAGATAGCCCCAAAATAAGAAGTCCCAGTCCAAGAGTATCTGAAAAAGAATGGGATTCTCTCAATCCTGTTAGCAGAAAGGACAGCATGGTGTGCACTTCCAGGGTATAACTGTAATATTGGAATATAGCTGCAAATTATCTGCAGGATAATGTAGCTGCTACTCTGAGCTACCTCTGAGAGCTCAATCTCCTCAGCTTTGCATTACAGCAATGACTGAGCTGTTCCAGTCTCATCCTGTGCTGACTCTCTGTCATCCAGAGGGAAAGGGGATATACTGGAGGGGAAAACAATGTATATGTATTTCTCTCTTTCCTGCAAGTGATGGGGGATCAGAGATCCTCAGTATCTCTGTAGTCACCTACATCTGGCACATCTGCCAACAACAGTTCACAGAATATCTTGAGTTAGAAGGGACCCTCCAGGATCATCAAAGCCAAACTCCTAAAAGGATGGAGCATGAGACTGAACACAATATTTCAGCAGCAAGACCCAAGAGAACAGTGTGTTTCTTGTGGAGGTGAAACACCAACTGAAACAGAAAGAGAAAGACAACTTTGGTGTCCTGAAATGCTCTGCTTCACCTTTCCTGCTGCTGTGACACAAATGTGCTCTCAGGGAACAGAGTTTGGTCAGTGTTATAAATAGAAAGGTGATTAACATGCTGGAAATGGCTAAATGAATCCCGAGTGCTAAAACCTGTGCTGAAACTGTTCCTACATAAAGTATGTTTCTGCTGCAACTCCCCATGAGATGGGTATAGCACAACCTGCACCTTTGGAAACAGGATGCAGGTGGATTTCACCAACAGAGGAAAAATATATACTGTGTGAGAGAGTAGAGGTCAGTTTTTGAGAAGGCTTTAGGCTATGGCCTGAGGGCAACAGCTGTGGTTGCTCAGAAGGAGGCTGAGCAGCTGATGCTGTGGGATGGGAGCAGCTGAGCCCTGAGAAATGAGCTCATGCATGGCTTTCTGGGAAACAGCATCATTCATATTCTCGTGTCAGCTCCCAGGTTTAATGGGAGGCTTGAGCTGAGAAACCCAAGGCTTGGAAGCTGGGAAATTCCGGGAGTTTGACAGTCAGTTATGAGAGAAAATAACCACTTGCTTTTGCACCAACACGAGAACCTGAGAGAAATGAGCTCTTGGGTACACCAAGAGCTGTAAATCAAAATGATCTATTAAAAAAGAAACATATCTTCCTGTTTAATTAGCTGGTTTTAAATAAAGATGACTCTACAGAGGTGCCTGTTACTGTTTCAAAGTACTAATGACCTGAGAGTGAGTCTGGCTGCAAACAAACCCAAACCAGTCAGCTTTTAGGGTTCATGCAGGGAGCACTCCCAGATCCCTTCTTGGATGCTGTGACTTGAGGACCCCGTGGAATATAGGCCCATGGACTAAACCACCAATGCACAGCTGGGTGAAAATCCATTCACAGGCAGGTTTGGTTGATGTCTTGCTCATCTAACAACCTTCACACCCTCAAACCCCTCAGGCAGAAACCGAGAAATAAATTAAAATCAGGACCCAAGGGAATGGAATAAAGTTGTGTCAAGGGAGGGTTAGGTTGGATATCAGGACAAGGTTCTTCCCCCAGAGGGTGTTTGGGCACTGGAACAGTTCCTCAGGGCAGTGGTCACAGCCCCAAGCCTGACAGAGCTCAAGGATTGTTTGGCCAAAGCTCTCAGGCACAGGGTGTCCTGTGCAGGGCAGGAGTTGGACCTCGATGAACCTTGCGGGTCTCTTCCAGCTCAGAATATAAAATCCTCTTAGTAGATTTTGTCAGTGCTTTTCTGGTTATTACACTTTAAAAGGCTGTAATTACTGATGCACATTTCAATGTTAGGCTTGTTACTGCAATTCTCACTCTCAGAGCCCAGAACAAGAGCTACAAGCAGAAGGAAAGGGAGCAGTTGTGCCACGTGGCTGCTGGAAGTCAGCACCTCCAACATCCATTGTTTGAGCTCAGCATCAGTTTCAGGACAGCCTGCTGGAGTTGTCATCCTGGGGACAAACCCAGCCTGGCAGGCTCCTCTCTCTTGCCCCTGGTCCCCAAGGGCAGGCAGCAGCATGAGGGGCAGCGAGCACAGGCTACTTACTTCCTCTCTCCTTTGAACCACTCAAAGATCGGGGCAGGCACTCCTGCACCTTCGCAGCGTATCAGGCCGCTCCCGCCAAGCATCACAGTGCTGGATTTAAGTTCCTGAATTGTGGGGGCAACTGAAAAAAAAGAATTGTAAAAATGGACATTTGCATGTGGTTAGGCAGATTATTCCACACTGCTGCTCCTCAGCACACCCAGCTTGCTGCTTGGTCTCCAGGATCACACTCAGTCACATCGGCTTCCAGCAGAGAGAAAGTTTGCTCACACTGCAGAGTCCCAGCTACGTTCTGTGTGTCTGTGAGTCCCAGGTACAGTCTGTGTGCCTGTGATCCCCAGCTACATTCTGTGTGTCTGGCGTAAAAACACAACTGAGACATGACGAGATATCAATCCAAGCCAGAAAAATGCTGATTTTCCAACAAGCTTACTCAATGTAAATCATAACTATAAGCATTAGTGGCATATAAGAAGTATTTAAATCCTGAGAAGTGGAAAAAAGCACATGAAACCTCAACACTGGAGCAGTGAAAGGCTGTGAGTTCCCATTGGGCTCAGCCAAGGACACCCCAACACCAGGAGGGTATGACAGTGCCCAGGCTGCAGAGTCCTCAATGCTTATCTCCTGCATCATGCCACCTGCAAACACCAACAAACTTCATAGCTCAGGTGGCCTTTGACACCTTGTTTTGCATATCAAAGGAATAAACTCTCAAAATTAGGAGTCAACAATAAATATGGTGGAACAGTGACTTTCCCAGCACCTGCTGGATACAGAGTTGTTTCAGCCAATGTACTTTGTCTTTTTAAACAGTAAACACTGTAAATAGTCAGGAACATCTTGAGCTCAGAACTACAGATACAAAGTTAAAAAGCAATTGTCAGGTTTTCCAGCAAAAGACAACTGTGAGCTGAAACTAAAGCACAGCAAATTCCTCAGGAAAGAGATTATCAAAGGCAACAACTGCCTCGGCCCTGGCATCTCTTTACGTTCGCTGGTTTGAAACAATAATTTATGTGCATCATCAAAAGGCTATAAAAACCAAACCACACAACTTATAAATAAAAATCTGTTTGGTTTTTTTTCCTCAGCAGTTTTCCAGATGCTTGAAGGTGTTTATGTAGAGGGAATGCTCTGAGTGTCTCACGGTTGCTTCTCACCCCATCTCACTCCCCATGCCACAATGTGGGGCTGCAGCCCACCCTGACTCATCCTGTGGGACAGAGGTGGCCACTCGAAGAGAAAATAAGGGCTGAGCAAAGGTCTGAGTCATGAACAAAGAGCTTTTGTCTAACAAGTACCACCTTCATGCTTCTCCCTGTTCACCTGTGGCTTGGTCTTGCTTCTCCCTGGGGCCTGATCACCTGTGGCTTGATATTTTGAGGGTTTTGGGGCTTTTTTGGTTTGGTTGGCTGGTTGGGTTTTTTTACAGAAATGCAGAACATCATTGATAATATGTTATTTAATGAAATGATGCATTAAAATGCTGCTTTTTCAGGCAGGAGCCCCAGGCCTTGCGTGCCTGGTGCAGCTGGGAAGGGGATGTCAGGGAAAGGGGATCTGCAGCCCAGTGACAGATCACAATTCCAGGCTTTGCTGTCTGAGTTCTGCTTCGAAAAGACTGGAAAACTTCTGAGAAGTTTCTTAGATCTCCCTTTCAGAAGGATTTCAGCTTCTGTTTGTTCAGAATACAAACTAAAATCAATATTCACCTTTCTGGAAAATCCCAGGTTAGTACAGGTATTGAAAACTCAGACTGGAGATTGCTTGGAGCCACCAACCTCTTGGATTTTTCATTGTCAGGTTATTGTCTTGGTTTTGGTCTCAAGACAAACTACAGGGTGCAGGAGTGTTCCTGGAGCAATGATCAGTAATGAGCTGAGCCAAAAATTCATCAGCTCCTCCTGCTGCCATTGGGGTAGAAGACTGAGTCACTCTATATGAAATCACACACCTAAAACCGGCTGCAATCACTGCCAAGGTCTGTCTTGAAAAGGGAAGAGACACACATCTGGGAGAGATTCTCAGTTCTCCAGTATTTCAGATATATTCTTTAATGTTTTTTCACATAGGCAACAAGGACTCATTCTTGAGGAGAAATCTGTGATTTGTGCTCATTGCTCAGCCATGCTGCAGTTGTCTGCACTTCCACGCCCCCCCCCGCCCCGGGCTGCTGGGGCTGCACGTGTGGGCTCCTGCATAAAAGATTTTTGTAGAATCATAGAATCATTAAGGTTGGAATTCTAAGAACATCAAGTCCAACCATTAACCAGCACCACCACCATGATCACCATTAAACCACATCCTCCAGTGCCACATCCACATGGGTTTTAAACACTTCCAGGGCTGGTGACTCCACCCCTGCCCTGGGCAATTCCTGGCAACCTTTCTGCGAAGTTTTTCTTAATATCCAATCTAAACCTTCCCTGGCCCGACTTAATGCCATTTCCTCTCATCCTGGAGACTCTGAGGTGATAACATGAGGAACAGGATATTGATGTAAATACATCTAATTTAGCAAGAGGAAAGCTCATAGATCAGAATTTTTTCTTCCAATCTAAACCTTCCCTGGCCCGACTTAATGCCATTTCCTCTCATCCTGGAGACTCTGAGGTGATAACATGAGGAACAGGATATTGATGTAAATACATCTAATTTAGCAAGAGGAAAGCTCATAGATCAGGTTAACAAGTGCTCACAAGGTTCAGTTCAATTCTGACTTCACTGTTACCCAACAGACATTGGATATTTGGTGAATGATCTCCTCAACACCCCGACTTAATGCCATTTCCTCTCATCCTGGAGACTCTGAGGTGATAACATGAGGAACAGGATATTGATGTAAATACATCTAATTTAGCAAGAGGAAAGCTCATAGATCAGGTTAACAAGTGCTCACAAGGTTCAGTTCAATTCTGACTTCACTGTTACCCAACAGACATTGGATATTTGGTGAATGATCTCCTCAACACCCAGAGTTCCCAGCTCACTGGGGATGTGCAGCATCAGCCAAACCAGCCAGGAGAAGAGAGGGATGAAGGATAATCATAGAATCCCAGAATGTTTTGGGCTGGAAGGGACCTTAAATCTCCTCTCATTCTAACCCCTGCCATGGGCAGGGGCACCTTCCACTAGCAGGGACAACTGTCACCTAGTTCAGAATGCTCCAAGCCCCATCCAACTTGACCTCTTAAATTACCAAGAGGGCTGATTTAAATCCTAAGTCCCAATCCTATTAAATGCCTTCCAAAGTCCCTGGCAGCCTTCCTGCAAGGCCAGCAGGAGCACTCCCAGTGCCACCAGCACCTCTGTCCATGCTGCAGCAGGCAAGACTCCACCACGCCCACCCTGACAGCTGCTCCCAGGCTGTTCCAGCTGCTCAGGGATAAACAAGGATAAACACTGCCCAGCTAGGAAAAGGTTTTCATTCAGGAGCTTAATAGCAATTACTTAAACTCTTACAGAAAATCATTACTGGCACAATCCTGTTCCATTCAGAGGACTGATCACACAGGTCCCACTGAAGTCCTGAGTGGGAACAGGAGGAGAGGGATACAGGGATAAATACAGAGGGACACAGGAGGAGAGGTATACAGGGATAAATACATGGGAACAGGAGGAGAGGGATAAAGGGATAGGTAGAGGGACACAGGCTTAAAGACCTGATGAAAGTTTAAAAAGAAAGAGCAGCTTTAATACATTTTAAATAATTACAGGTGGGGAAAATGTGGGAAAAGAAGAGAAATTTGGTTAAAGACTGAACACCACAGAAGCTGAGGCTAGTGGGACAGTGAGCTTCCAGCTCCAGCCTTCCCTCAGGCTCTCACAACAGAAACCTTCCTTGGGTTTTCCCTCCACTAGGTCTGTGGGCAGCGATTCTCCTTGTGTTGTAGACACAGATGTGTCTGAGCACTAGGAGCACTTTGTTATAAACAATAAAAAACAAGCCAGCAAGAAAATAACACCTTGTCTCAAAGCAGCAGGAGAGAGGGAAGCCTGGCAGAGGCTGCAGGGGGAGGGAAAGGGGTGACAGCCCCAAGAGCTCCCAAGGGAGGATTATCCCAGCAAACATTGGGCTGACAGAGATGCTGCACTAAAACCTAACAGTGATGGTAACAGGAAAACCTCGTGTAAGACTAGTCATTTCAAATGTATTTGTCATTTTTAGATCTCCTAAATAATGGTTATATACAATAATAGAGAAAAGCTATGATTATATATCTTCAGCAGCACTCGGTTTGTGCCTCATGTGTGTAGGTTTCCTCTCCCTGTGGTGGGTCCTTGTTCAATCCTCTCCTGTGGTTCATCCCCACAGAGAAGGGCACTTAAAATAAATGCCTAATTTCTGACTTGGAAATAAATTACTGGAACTTACTTCATATCAATTTCCTAAATATGTGTAAGTGCTTTGCTGGGAAAAGCTTTTTGGAGTGGGTGCTCAGAGACTCAGCTCAGCTGGAGTTTTACCAATGCCCTTCACTTCCATCCCTATGTGAGATGGGTCAGGAGGGAGAGCTAGCCTTGAGCCCAAACAGGTATTTATTATCCCTAAAATCAATGATTATCCACAAAATACAGATCTATGTATCCCACATGAAGGGTCTGACAGGAGAATTATGTGAGTGAAGAGGAGAGCTGGACCTGACACGCACTGGAGGTGATGGAAGATGTCACCAGGGCTCACTGCAGGTTTAGTGGCATCACATGGGAGCACTTTGTCACACAGCACACTGCAGGGCAAGTTGGATGGGGCTTGGAGCAACCTCAGCTAGTAGGAGGTGTCCCTGCCCAGGGCAGGGGGTGGAATGAGATGGGATTTAAGGTCCCTCCCAACCCAAACCAGTCTATGCTGCTGATTCTGCACATCTAAGACCCCCAACATGTTCTCCTGATGCAGGAAAACCAAATGTAAGAACTTCAGTTCTATTCAGAAATGACACAAAGTCCTGCTGGACCTGATTCCCTGCCCCAAGATCCAAACTTTGCTCTTAAATGTCCAAAGAAGCAGTTGGAGCAATGCAGGCAGTGTCCTGGTGTTCACAGGCACAAGGAACACACAGCAACTCCAGCCAGAGCAGGTTTCCTCTTTTAACACTTTAATGAGCTTTGGGACTTTTATGCACATTAGTTCTGTTGCCCTAATTACTCATTATAATTCTAATGTGCATTTTATATTTAATTACAATGCTTATAAAGATTTGCTCTGGACAGTAAATTATTGTAACTAGCATGTGCATAATGATTACCAGCTGAATTTATTAACTTTTCCACTAGCATTCAGGGTTGGCAACTTCCAATTTCACCTTTGTAAGGAACCATATTGTCTGATTAAACTAACATTTTTGTGGCATTAATTGTAAATGTCAATAAAAAAAGCGCCTTTTATTTTCCCAGTCTTCATCAGCTTTTAATTTGGCATCCTAATGTCATCTTTTGTTAGTAAAATTGCTTTCCATGGTGTTAAGATAACAACTTTCAGGTAGAAGAACAGCTTTTGAGATGTTTTCTGCTCAGAAAACAGATATCAGCAATATTCAAATATATTCATTTAGATAGATGCACACACAGTGTGTTTCACCAATAAGGCAACAAGTCTTCATGAGTGAAACAGTTTTACTTGTGCTAATTAAATCAGGCTTTGGGTAGTCTAGATTATTTCATTGTTCTAGTTCATTCAAAGCATCAGCACTAACTATCCCCAGACTCATGGAGTGGCCCTTTGCGGCAGAAACTTCTCTGCTGTGCAGGAACATTTAGAATCATAGAATCAAGGTTGGAGGAGACCTCTAAGATCAAGTCCAACCATTAACCTGTCTGTTAATGCTGTAATCCCTAAACCATATCCTCCAGCGCCAGATCCAGACACCTCTTAAATACTCCACCACCTCCCTGGGCAATATTCCAGTGCCTGAGCAGCCTATTTGAGCCATGACTCTAAAAACCACTGGGCTGAGCAACTAAAAAGCTTATTCTTTCCATCTTTTCTTGATTATTTATCAAACCCCACAGATGCATTGGGACCTTGATGTGTACATATACATGAATTTGATATGCAAACATAGGAGATATCAGTTAGAATTTGGTTGTAGATGTAACCCAGAATCTCTTTTGTGCTTGCCACAGAACCACAGAATGGTTGGGTTGGAAGAGACCTTAAAGCTCATCTGGTTCCCCATGGGCAGGGACACCTCCCATCAGATCAGGTTGCTCCAAGCCCCATCCAACCTGGCCTGGAACACTTCCAGGGATGGAGCAGCCACAGCTGCTATGGGCAACCTGTGCCAGTGCCTCAGCAGCCTCTCAGGAAAGAACTTGTTCTTAATGCCTAATCTAAACCTACCTTCCTTCCACTTTCCCATTCAGGATTTCACTTTACAAACTACACTTTAAATGCTGATTAATTAAACAACTGTGAAATCCCTGGTGCTGTCAGGCAAGGAGTGGATTCTCCAGCCTTCCCTGCGTGGGATCTGGCATGTCACAGGGCACAACAGCTTCCCAAACATGCACCTCCCTCAGCTCTGCCTAATGGATTGCATTATAACTAGCCAAATCCCTGGCTGCTGTGCAATTTATGGATTTGAATATAAAACCTCCTAGTGCCGAGAGGAAAGCTTAAAATCCACCAGTAATTGTTATGTGGGAGGAAAACATAAAAATCAGCAACACAAAATAATACTTAATAAATAACAGCCTGGCAGACAGGAAATCTCAGCAATGTGTTTTACAGGTATTTGAGTGATAGAAAAGAAGAGGAAGGAACTTAGTGAAACCTCCCAGAACCAACAAAACAGACAAAGACCTTGAGGGAGCTGCAGGAGAAAAGGCAAATGGGAGGAACTTCTTTGTTTCTCTGTCCATCAGGTTTTATCTCCTTGTTTCATCTATTTAATCCTTCTCTTTCCCAACAAAGTGCTTTTCTCACTGTATTCCCTTTAAGGCAGCTCTGTAAATGTATTCTTAGCCTCTATTAAAGGAGTTGCTCTAGGGTGGGAACACAAACTCTTCCCCCCAGCAGCATCCAAGGAAGGGTGAGTAGCTCCAGCCATGCACTGGCAGCTGAGCCACAGCCCTATTTCAGAAGACCTGAGGTGGTCACTGCATGGGCAAATATTTGTGTGTGAGCATTGGCAATGTCACACCAAACCCACAGAATGGGCTTGAAGTAGACCCTGGCCCTGGGGGGAATATGCTCCCCTGCTCTCTTCAGCTGTGTCAGGGGAGGGTTAGGTTGGATATTAGGAGAAGGTTCTTCCCCCAGAGGGTGTCTGGGCACTGAAACAGCTCCCCAGGGCAGTGGTCACAGCCCCGAGCCTGACAGAGCTCAAGGAGTGTTTGACCAATGCTCTCAGGGACATGGTGGATTGCTGGGGTGTCCTGTGCAGGGTCTGGGGTTGGACTGATGATCCTGAGCCAACAGCATCACGCTTGCCCTCTCCAGGAGCATAACTGGAACCATGATGAACAAACATGAAGCCAATCCTTGATGGCAATTTAGAAAGAAGTGATGCTCAAAACATCAACAGGGATGTAAGGGTTCAGTGTTTGGTGTTGTTTGAGGCGGTGGAGTTGCATTTGATCTGCCACTGGCCAGTGCATATTGTCTCAAACTTAACTGAAATCAAAGTCTTTATATTGACTTCAGTGGGCTTTGAATGAGGTCCAGAAAGAGCTGCAAGAAAAGAGAATTCCAGTTTTCTATACAAAAATCAAGTGAAACCTTCACAACTTGAAATACAACCAGCATAGCAGACAACTCTTGTCATGTCAGCTCTCCTTTCATACACTATTGCTTTCTCTGCTCTGGTCTGAAGGAAAGTTTCATCGGTACTTTCACATCAGCAGAGAATGATCAAGCATCTGTAATTACGTGAGTCAAATAGAAAAACCTTTATGTCTCATGGTATAAAATAAGATGTTGACAGGACCCAGCAGAACTGCTCGGCAGCTTCTCTCAAATATATGAAGGGAATCTTCAGGATTACAACATTCAGTGTGCCAGGCAGGTAGATGAAGAGGCACTGCCGAGTCCTGCCACTGTACACACCCAGTGTTTGTTGGGAGGGAGATGACACCCAGCCCTGCAGCACCGGTGGGCAGAGACTGCAGGGAGGGCACTGGACTCCCTAATGGGTGCAGGTCTCCTGCTAGAGGAGAGGTGGCACAGCCTGAGTGAAGGGTTGCAGAGCCTCTGCAATGTATAAGGGAGCACAACACCCCTGAGGAGTTGCTTACAAGTGCTAATTGGGGGACCTGGAGGCTTCCGGGGAGACCTTAATTGTTATTCTAGTACTTAAAGGAGACTGATAAAAACAACAGGAAGAGTGACTTTCTACACAGGCAGATAGTGATAAGGCAAGGGAAAAAGGTTTTAAACGAAGAGAGGAGAAGAGAGGAGAGATTTAGATTAGAAATTAGGAAGAAATCCTTCCCTGTGAGGTTGTTGAGGCACTAGCACAAGCTGCCCAGAGCAGCTGTGGCTGCTCCATCCCTGGGAGTGTTCCAGGCCAGGTTGGATGGGGTTTGGTTCAGTCTGGGCTGGTGGAAGGTGTCTCTGCCCCTGGCAGGGGGTGGCACTGTATGAGCTTCAAAGTTTTCCCAACCCAAACCATTCCATGATTCTATGTACATGAGCACACATACATCTCTGGGCAATGCTGGCAGATCAGTTGGCTTGGGAAAGCAATTTTGCCATATAGCACAGAAGCACCAACATGGCAGGACATAGTGGGATGAAGGATGATGAGCTGTTGTGTCTGTTTGCCATGGGGAGCATCCTACCTGAGCTGGGCACTCCCATCAGCAAACCTCCCTCATTCCTTCAGCAGCCCCTGATGGAAAAGTTTCCACAAAATTTCCAGCCGTTGCACTTCAAAGTTCCTTTATCTCAGCAATTTATTCCTATGTGTGTGTGGGTTAAAGGGGAGAATGAGCCTCAGCATCCCAAAGAGGCTCCAAGGCACGAAGAGGAGGGAAGGGGATGCTATCACACAGCTGGTGCCAGGCCAGAAGGAAGAGTTGGCCACGAGCCTGGGCACGAACAAACACCAGAGCTTTTGCTTTGCTGTTTCTCTCCCTCTAAGGAAGATAAAAGCAGTGGACTTCAACAAATTCCAGGAATTACTAAGTAGATCTTTTGGCAGCAAAGCTGAGGAGAAAATGAATTAGTGCAAGCTGGGAGCTTTCCAAGGGAAAAAAGTTTGGAACCAAAGTGCAACATCCCTGAGAGCAGGTCAGAAATGCAGGCAGAGCCCTGAGCCAGCCCTGCCAGAGCATGGGCAGGAGCCAGAGACCAGAGCAGGTGAGGTAGGCAGGAAATCCCAAGGGCAAGAAGAAAACAGGGCAGACAGGCATTGTTGGTGTCAGGGCAGGAGCCAAAGCAGCAGAGCAGGCAAGGCAGGCAGGAGACCCCAGGGGCAAGGAAAAACCAGGTCATACATACACTGTCAGTGTTCGTGACCCTGCTGCTCAGAGTCACACCCCTGCATGGTGCCCAGACCCACCAAAATACCTGTGGTGGTGCCTTTCTGTGCCACCATCTGCAGCTTGACCGCACCTGAAAACCCAACACAGTCACTGATCCAACACGTGAGCGGTGAACCCAGAACCAGCCCTGGGGACCCTCATCCCTTCAGTCTGGCAAGGAGCCTTTGGGTGACAATTTTATAAGTGATTTTTCGTCATCCCCATGGACATTTTTCTTATCCATATCTGTCCCACCTGAACCTGTAAGAACCTCGTGCCAAAAGCTTGTGACACATGACATCTTCTGCTTTGCCTGATAAGTGGGAATTAGTGAGACAAAGTGAGGTGTTGCTGTTACCCTCCTCAGGTTCTACCCCAGGTACAACCCCATCTTGTTACAGTTCTAACATGTGTCTGGGGACTGGAAATGTACCAGGTGATTGCTAGTCAGTCCCCTTAGAACAACAGGCATCAAGGCCTCAGCCTCAGGACCTAGCCCAGCCTTTCTAGGGTCTCAGAAAAGACAGTTTAATCTTCATTTGCATAATGGAGGTCTTTGATGAAGTTTATTGTCCTCATCAGATAACTTGAGACAACAACTGGGCACCTCTGGGAGCTACTGGCTAACAGACATATTACCTAGAGCAAACCACCTGCTTTACAGGACATTGGAGTGGTCTCAGCTGAAGTACCAAAAGTTCAGACAAAAACTGGGATCAGTGGAGCTGGAAAAGATGATTTTTAGGGATACATTGCAGCACTAAGCATGCAAGACAGAAGAATAAAAGGATCAGCTCTTCCCTTCTCCCTTATGAGCCAGGCAAGCAATAATCAGCCCAAATTGAAGCAAGGTACATTTTGGTCTGGTAAGATGCTGCTGGAAGAATTTGCTCAAGGAGACTGGCAAGGTGCTCTTTCTCCTTTTCTTTTAATGTTAAAAGAAAATGTTGACAATTTCAATAGTGGCATCTGGCCAGCAGCCACCCCTTCTTGGGGTGGAATTTTGGATGACTCTGTGGTTCTGGGATCATTCAACCTCAGAACCAATTCCTTCACTCATTTCCATTGACCCTAGTGTTGTTTAAGATTATAAATATTTTTTAACACAATGGGGAAAATAAGAGATGATACTCTTCTTGTATTACAACAGTAATGAAACCTGCAGTTCATGCTTAGCCTCAAAAATAAGGTAAGGACTGAAACTGGATTTGGAATGAAAAATACATGACTCAAAAGGCAGAAGTAGAAGTTTTTTGCAACAAAGTTCTCACACACACCTCAGATCTGATCTGATCTATTCCATATTCACACCAAAGCAGCCAGGTGAGCTCACCAAAATGCTGTTTCTAAGGCCAGGACTCATTACTGCTGTATAATAAATGGAAGCATAAGTCAGAGTTAGCACTGAACAGATTGTTTGGGGTTGCAAAGACAGCAGCTGTCACAGCTTGACAGCTTTCTTGTTAGTGAATCAGCTTTCCTGACAGTCTCTTTGATTGAAAACCCCTGTTCGCTGACAGCGTGTTAGAGCTCAGCTACACATGTAGCTCACGCAGAATGAGAAGGCACCATGAAAGGTCTCCAAGCTATTGCTCTGTATTAAAAAGAAGTGAAGTTTACTTAAAGGGTGGGTTTGCTCCCCTCCCTTCCCAGCAATCTGTGGCAGATGTAAGCTGATAGGAACAGGACCATCTCAAGCAGGAGCCATGGGGTCTGGCTGGAGGCAATGAGGCCACAGAAATCCTGGCTGAAAACACTCTCAGGAAAAGTTTCTGTGTTGGAAAACAAGTTTATACAGAAAAGTGTAAACTTCAAACTCACTGTCACTCTGACAGAGGTTTCCCAGACCTCCTGCCAACCCAAAGGGGAGAGCACATATAGCCACATCAAAAGGGGAGAGCAAATATAGCTGCATTAATAAACTTCATTTACTCACAGTAACATTTACTTTTCTCTCACAGGCTCCACCTGTGCCCATGGTTTCTGTTGGCATCTCCATGGGACATGGAGAGTTGGCTTCTGCCTCCTGCAGCACACTCAGAATACCTGTGCAAACCTTCCAGCACCATGGGCAAGGGCTGCAAGGGCTTCCTCAGGCCTCTTGGCTTACTCCCAGCCTCCTGCTTTGGACTTGTCACTAAACACACAGGACCTGCACAGCTGTGGCACCAAAAAAATACCTTGTTGTGGTAAAGGAGGGATTTTATCAAAGCAAATGCATCTCAGGGGTCTATCTGACTCCTCTTTGCTTCAGTCCATATTTATATATAAGGTTGTCCATATAAAGTGATTTCTCTTTCCTCATTTTGATGGTATTGGAGCAGATAAAATCCAATTAAATGGATGCAATGGAGATATGCACCTTTTATTCCAAGATCATGGCTTAAACCAAAGCACACACATGATGCTGTGCTGAGGGAAAGCAGAGCCAAAATCTGAGAGCCACTGCTGAATGCCAGAAACATCCAGGGCTTCACAGTTTGTCCATGAGGGTCACTGACTGTTCTTGTGACAACCTATCATTTCTAAAGGATGTCCACATTCCTCAAGGAGAGACCACAGATCCCAAGTTGGCACTTGCATACAGACCTGACTTTACATGGGAAAACCTGAAATACTGGGAATTCCCTACTTAAACATTTAATTGCTGCATTGACAGATAATTCCTGATTTGTTCTTTTTCTCAAGACTGTCCTTTGGCCAGCAATCCCCCCAGGTGCAGGAGCAGCAGCACCTGGATTGGGATACATCTGCTATCACACAGAACTGTGATACATCTGCTATCACACAGGATTTGTTCCAAACACACAGGATACAGTCCATTTTGAAGCAATTTTTCCAACTTCATGGGCTGAATTCTTTCAGTCTAGCACTGAATACCATGATCTTTGTGCCACAGGTGCCAAAGCAACAAAGTCTATGACATCCCTGCCTTGGGAAGCAGCACAGAGTGTGGCCATACAAGTGCCATCACCAACTTGTGTTTGCTCTACAGCTCTATGGTCCAGAAAGGTCACAGCAGCCTCCAAAGAGGCAGGAAATATGAACAGACCCAGATTTAGGAATTATAATGCCTGAAGAGTGATGTTGGCAATTCTTCCTGCCTTTTGTGTCAACAGCACTGCTGTGTTTGAAACTAGGAAGGCAAATTGAGCTCCTCGAAGCTCCCCCAGCTCCAATGTGCTGCCTCCACCACACACTTGCCAACATCAGAAGATATTAAAACCTCATTTAGCCATGTCATCAGGGACAAACAGGTTGTAACAACATCATTACATCCTTATCAGGGACTGGATGTCTTGTTGAATGCTGAGTGTAAACAGGGCAGGAGCCCACGGGGACCATCACCACGTGGTGTCATGCCGTACCCACGCTCACAAGCTGAGCAGAGCACATTCCTTTTGCAGAACCATTTTAAACTGCAATGACTTGGAAAAAATATTCAAAATATTCAAGATATGTAGAGTTTTTCAAGACTGACACACTCTTCAGGCTTTCTGTGACCCCAGTTGGTGCCACCAGCTGCACTCAGACCCCTATGGAAGGTCACCCCAAAGGCACTGCAAGGAAGAGGGAAGAGTCAGTCTTAGCACAACAGCACCAAGGAATACTACAATTACTAGAGGAAATATTGCTTTA
Source organism: Acanthisitta chloris (assembly GCF_000695815.1). Classification (NCBI taxonomy): domain Eukaryota; kingdom Metazoa; phylum Chordata; class Aves; order Passeriformes; family Acanthisittidae; genus Acanthisitta; species Acanthisitta chloris. Next base: position 25,683 of record NW_008677033.1, read on the forward strand.
CAGTGTGTTGACTGTTATGAGGAATATTCTAAGT
>NW_008677033.1:25733-48107 GCF_000695815.1 Acanthisitta chloris
GCTGAAGAGCGGGCAAGCGAAGGCTCCTGGAAGCTCAAGAGCTCTCCATTAATTTTGGCTCTAGCCTGGAGTCTAACACAGCCTGCTCTACCCTCCAAATTACTTCTTGAAACACAGGAGCTCTTTAGACATGACTCATCTGCTATTAAGGCTTCAGTTTTCCTGAACTGTATTTTAGCTGGTGTTAAAAGTGGGATCACCTGGAGTCTGAAGAGCTGGAAGGCTCCTGGAAGCTCAAGAGCTCTCCATTAATTTTGGCTCTAGCCTGGAGTCTAACACAGCCTGCTCTACCCTCCAAATTACTTCTTGAAACACAGGAGCTCTTTAGACATGACTCATCTGCTATTAAGGCTTCAGTTTTCCTGAACTGTATTTTAGCTGGTGTTAAAAGTGGGATCACCTGGAGTCTGAAGAGCTGGCAGGGGGAGAAAGCATCTGCTCCAGGCAGGACTGGCTTCCCTGGAGCCACTCCCTTTGCATCCTGTTAGGTTGGGGGGTTAACAACCACCTGCAGATGTGAAATCTTAGCACCTCTGAAGATGATAGGTGCTGCACACTGACCCCCTGGGGAGCCAGAGCCATGGGGAGGAGCACACTCTGCTCCCACTGAGGCCAGGAGAGAGATGTAACAAAGGCAAATTCACCAGAGATAGATGCACAGAGGTGTCCAGAATATTATTGCAACCTCATTTTGACTTTAAAATGACAGCAAGGGTAGAAAAGTAGACAAAAACTATTAAAAATCCTTTCACTAATTTTTTTGTCCCCTAGTTCATGAGCTGGTCCCACATTTTCACCACCATTGGTCTAAAAGCTTTATACATTGTCTTTGTAAAAACCATCAACAATATAGCAATGATTATATCTTTTCACTGATTTTAGGAGAGCTTGTCAGGGAGGCTTCATTGTTTTGCAGAATCATCTAGGTGGGAAAAGACCTCTAACATCATCAAGTCCAATCTGTGACCCATCACCACCTTGTCAGCTAGACCAGAGCACTGAATGCTATGTCCAGTTGTTCCGTGAACACCTCCAGGGATGCTGAACCCACCACCTCCCTGGGCAGCACATTCCAATGCCTGACAGACCTTTCCAGGGAGAATTTTTCCTGATGTCTAATCTGAACCTCCCCTGGCATGGCTTGGTGCTTTGTCTTCTCATCCTGTCCCTAATTCCCTGGGAGCAGAGCCTGACCCCACCAGCTGCAGCAGCACATTGCCTGACAGACCTTTCCAGGGAGAATTTTTCCTGATGTCTAATCTGAACCTCCCCTGGCATGGCTTGGTGCTTTGTCTTCTCATCCTGTCCCTAATTCCCTGGGAGCAGAGCCTGACCCCACCAGCTGCACCTCCTGTCAGGGAGTTGTAGAGAGCAGAAGGTTCCCCTGAGCCTCCTTTTCTCCAGGCTGAGCCCCTACAGCTCCTCAGCCTTCCTTCATGTGCTTGACCCTCAAGACCTTTTCCCATCTCTGTTGCTTCTCTCTGGACTCTCTCCAGCCCTTCAGAGTCTTGAGTGTGTGACAGCACAGCCTCTGAGATACGTAAACACAGTGAACAGCATTTACTGTGGCGTATAATTATCCAGTCTGTGGACCTGTAACTCCTGGCAGAGTGTAAATATCTGCATATTAATACAGTTATTTCTGTTTCAAGGACCTGTTTTCCCAGGGACAAGGAACAGAGATGACTGTCAAATGGGTAATCAGGGCAGTGCTCAGAATGAGCTGCTGCAGAAACCACAAGCAATCAGCACCCATAGGCTCTGGAACAATAACATCCAGATCTGAATAATAGAAACATCTTTTTAATAACTGGTGCAGATGCTGCTTCCTGAGAAAACAGTGCTTGGAAAGGCATTTGTTTGCTCATGCTTTAATAGCTCCCTGACTTCACTGAATTACTGAATTGTTAAGGCTGGAAAAGACCTTTAAGATCATCAAGTCCTACCCTCAACCATGTTCACCACTAACCATGTCCCTCAAGTGCCACATCCACACAGTTTTTGCACACTTCCAGGGGTGATGAATCCACAGTGTTCCTAAGCATCTTCTGCCAATGCTTAACCAACCTTTCCGTGAAGAAATATTCCCTAATATCCAATCTAAACCTCCCCTGGTACAACTTGACCTCCTAATGCGGTTCACAGATCAATGTTGGAGACACTCTAATATACTGAAGGCTTAACCTGAGGTGTTATTTGTGGCTTTTACTCTTAATTGGCCTTTGCAGCAGCAATGCTGCTGTTACAGTGGAGTATCATCTCTTCTCCCACTGAAGCAGTCAAGCTGCATCTTTGTCCTGCAGCCTCATATGCCACTGGTCAATTTGAGATCTTGCTTGCTTGCTTGCTCTTGGAGAGAAGCTGCTGCTCACTCACTGCTGCCCTTGCACACCTGCACCCAGCACTAGCAAACGCAGGGTGCAGCCCCACACTCCTCTCCAAATGAAAATCACTTGGCAGAGTGAAGCAGAGAACTTCTTTAAGATGAAAAACATCCTCTTTATCTGCTGGAGAGAGATCTCGAGCACTGACTCTCCAACTCCTTCAAACAAAACCCTCGTTCTATGTTGCCAAAGCTCTGATGATGTGCTGTGTTAGCACAAATGCATCTATGGGAAGGAACATTACAATCAATTCTGCCATGCTTCAATCCCAGCAACATTCTCAGGAATCTGCAGTAACACCCAGTAGTTTGCAGCACCTCAGTGTAACCCATCACAGAGCCCAGAGAAATCAATGTTCATTCAGGAGCCAAATTACACTCGAGTCAGACACTTGAACTCTATTGTTTTAAGCTGACTGCTGAAATGTTAATAAAAACACCTAGAAGGATGTAACATGACAAATATTACATTAGCAGAGGCTTCTTTCCCCATCAGTGAGGGGAAATGTTTTCTTCAAAGCAACATACTCTACCAACTGAGGTGGTTTGAATTATAAGACCAGTTTTTATTGAGTTGGTGTAAGTTGTTTCTCACTAAGTGTGAGATAAGATATCATATAGCTCACAAAGTGACCTCGGTGATGAGAGCAGCTTGCAAGTGAAGTAAGTAAAAGTTTAGTCCTAATGTTGACCAAAAATACAAAACTCCCAAAAGTAAGAAAGCCCCAAGTGATTACATTGTGCCTGAGCAAAAACTCCATTTTAGAGGGGAGCAGAAATTCTTCAATTTTTTCTTATGCAAAACAACTGCAAACCCAAGTTCTTCTTTGCACTGCTTTCACCTGAAATATCTGGCTGGCAGCTCCTTGACTGGGTGGCTGGACCCATAATGGACTCTGCTGTCATTGACTCATATCAGGATCAGAGTTTTCACTTCAGGTGTGCTAACACGTCCTCTCCTCTAGCCAACTAGTGGCTTTGTGTTCTCAGACACTCAACCCACTGATAGAGAAACTAATGCCACTGTTATTTCTCTCCTCTCAGCAGTGTGAGATGTGCTGCAGGGAAACTGTCCTCTCCATCATCCCTCTGACAGCTTTGCTACAGCTTTTAATTGAAATACTAGCTCGAATGTAAAAGTTATAACTGCTGAGCAGGAACATCTACACAACAGCGAATCCCATTTCTAGAATTAGGTTAATATTGAACAATAACAGGAAAAACAAATCAGGAGTTGGTGTTGAAGGACTGATACATGAACCTGCACACCCGCATCCCTCCTGACCTGCCTGTGCTGCAGAGTGCCAGTGGATCCTTTGACAAGTCAGTCCCCAGTCCCCCAACAATGCATTGGTTTAAAATGTTACCACAACTCAAACTTGGATCCTTTGCAACAGTTTTTGGAATCAAAGACAAAAAGGGAGGACACTTGCCGGTCCCCGGGTCTGCAGCAGCTACACCTGGGGAGTAGAAACCCAGACAAAAAAGGGACCAATCCTCACAGCCACCTTCCCAAAGAAATCTGGAAAATTGGTGGCAAACAAGCCAGGCTGAAGTCATGCCGTGGGCATGGCTTACATCTGGCCAGGGTCACCTCTTCTGCCTGAAGACTGCCCCACCATGTGAATCTGTGGTGTGCACCAGTATCACCTCACCCACATGTCTGAGGCCGAGGAGGCTTACACAGGGCAGGGTCACATACAGCACCAGGCCCCACTGATCCAGTAACAGGATCAAACATGACCCAGGAGTCAGATTTCCAGGAGTCCCCAGTGCTACTTAGAAGCCAAAAATCCCGTTTTTGAACAGCAACCTAAGAATTTAGGAAAACTGTTTCTCCTAAGCCAGAGAAACCACACCCTGGAGTGCTTTTAGCTTCTCACAGTGTGATTTTGATACTTCAGAAGGGTATTGGAAAGTTCAATCTTCCCAGGCTCTGCACACACATAGCTCTCCAATCGGCCGTGGGAATTGTGTCTGCTCAGTCAGTACCTGCAAATTGTTCTCCCTCATTACAGTATTGGGGAATACTTCTTGATTTAAGGGAAACAGATCTACATGAAGCCATTTTCTCACTAAAGGACATTTATGACTAAATTGCAGGTCCCCTGAGGCTGTGGGATGCAGCACCCCTGACCACAGTCATGTTGGGAACTGTTGGTGGAGCAGCCAAGGTCCTTCCCAGGCTGGTTAACAACCACCATGGCAAAACCAAGGAGTCACAGAAACACCTACAACTTATCCAGACCAAGGAGGTACAGAAACACCTACAACTGTTCTATACATTGTTCATGTTGTTTTAAGAAAAAAAAAGATGTTACACTTATGGATCAAAATAAATGTCCATAGATTCACTGATTTCTTAATTAAAATGACTCCTGAGCTTCTATACCGATGCTGACCATAGGCCCCGAGTCCTAAATTTAGTCAGGGGTATAAATGTGGAGCTGCGCATCTGTAGCTATTAAAAATTGGAATAATCAGAGTTATTGATTGATGCTTCCAGAGAAGCGCCTTCCTCCTCTCTCTTATGTCAGAAGAAAGTGGAAATGAGAACTAAATTGCTCACAGCAATTTTACACTTGATGCCAAAGCAGAGGAGGTCTGAGATCTGCAGAATATATGGGGGCATTGCCTTTATGTTAAACAACTTGATAATTCAATAATTTAACTGAGGTAACTCTCTTTCTTGAATCACAACAGGAACCCTTGACAAGGAAATGTTTTTCCTAGGTCAGCAACAGTTCACAGCAAGACTCTTTCTGGGAAGGTAAAGCCACAGTGACACGTCCAGACATCAGGAGCCCCAACAAGCACTCGAGTGTTTTTCTCCAGCTGGTTTAAGGTTACAGCTATAATTAGGACAGAGTGGCTTGTACAGTACGTCTGATTTCAAAGTAAAATCAGAGTATTGCACATACCATTATGCAAAGTGCCATAGCAACAGTGAGGCAGACTTCTAAGAAATGGTAATGAGCTGAGCTTCTCTGCACACTCCCAACCTGGCCAGGCGAAAACAAACACAGCACTTAACATTCATTACAAGAAACTCACACATTACTGCTAGAGAAAAAAAATTTAAAATCTACAGCATAAAATACGTTATGGAATCATCCCAGCAGGAAGGGACACAGGTCCTGTGCAGCAGAGACCTTTGAAACCAGCTCACTGCTCCCCAAAACCCAGTCCCACAGACTGACACTGCTCTGGCTGAAAACCAGTGGCAGAACTGGGATGTGCAGGGTCCCTATGCTCTGGGCTTGATGCAGGACCACCATAACCAGGGGGTGTGGTACCTGCTCTGAGCACAGAGACCTGAGGTCCAGAGGAAAACTTGATGAAATTAGGAAAAAAGTCTCCAACCTCCAAACTGAGATGATTTACAGAAGAATACAAAACACACGCACAAAAAGGAAAAGGTAAAGGAGGCAGAATCATTCCAAGCACAGAATATGACCAATCCAATGACCATAATTCATTTTATTCCATGTTAGGACAAGGAAAGAATAATGCAGCAAGTACTTGAATAAACCAAACTGATACTAACCCAATTGGCATAAAGAGCTTCAAAAACTTATTCAAACCCTGGATCAAGCAAATGCAGAACCACGAAGTCATTCCCATGGTGAAGGGTTAGCACCTAACACAGCCTTGGTGAATCTTTATTAGGCAAGGAGAACACACCAGGAGCCAGAGAATTACACGCTAGGAAATTACACACCAGCCCATTTGTCTCCAGTGCCCACAGAAATGCTGTGCAAGCAATCAAAGGTGTGAGAGCACCTGGAAGATAATGAGGAGATGAGCCAACACCAACAGATTGTGTCAGGTCAGCAGTTCCTGCCCAGAGCAGGGAACAGCAACAGATGCTGTTTGACCATGTCTCCCACACACAAACAAGCTGGGCTTGGCTAGGAGCTGCCTTCAGGTGAGTACATGCTGTCTGCAAGACTCTGCTCATGGCTCTGCTGTCCCATCTGCTCAGTTGGACACCAGCCCTGAGCCTGCTGCTGGGAGGGGAGGGGGGGTTGTTAACATCATTATCAGAGAGGAGAACCCTGAAATACTCCCGATAAATTGAAGATGTCTCCTGAAAACTGGAAAAACCGAACAGGAATGAGTTCAACACTTGGTTCATCTCCTGGGTGAATTCATGAGGAGGTGACATTCTGCAGAGGGTGACTGGGGCTGCTTGGGGTAAGCCCCTACTCAAGTATCCTGCCGGCACAGGGAAGGCAAGTGCCCTAGATCCAGGTACACAGAATCACAGAATCATTGAGGTTGGAAAAGACCTCCAAGACCATCAATCCAACCTGTGACTGATCTCCACTTTGACAGCTAGACCAGAGCACTAAGTGCCATGTCCAGTTGATTCTGGAACATCTCCAGGAATGGTGACTCCACCACCTCCTTGGGCAACACATTCCATTGCCTGACTGCCCTTCAGTGAACAAATTCTTCCTGATGTCCAACCTGAACCCTCCCCTGGCACAGCTTGAGGCCATACAAACAGGCAGCAAAAAAAATCCTTCCACATCCTTGGCAGCCCGACACCTCACCTGGTGTGCTAGTTCCAGATTTGAAGACCCCCATATAAAGAAGTCTTTCCCCAGCACTCACCAACTCATCCACAGGAAAGAAACATTTATTCAGTACCTCGGGAAACAAGAGCCAAGAATAAAGCCAAGGTAAGTCAGGGCTGGTGATACAGGGAGGGAAACACGGGGAGCAGAAGTTCACAGGTTCAAAGAGATCATAAGGAGAGACTGATCTCTTCTCCATTCCTCAAGGAACAGGTGAGGAATGGGGCTGGAATTCTGCAAGGCAGGCTCACATTTGACACTGTGAGAAATGTTCAGTTAAGGGCTTTGCTGCCCATGGAGCTGCCACCACTGGAGGTGCTTACAGAGGGACTGGGCAAACATCTACTGGCAACACTGATTTGGGGGCACACCTCACAAGGTTAGCACAGATTTTACAGGTGATCATACAATCTATTCACTTCCATTTCCCTTTCTCAATAGTTTCAAGACCTGATGGAAAATACCTATACAAAGAGATGCTGCTGTAAACAGACATGGTTCAATTTTTAGAATACTCGGAGTTTTCTTTGTATTCTTTGTATTTATTACCTACAAAATCTGGCAGAAGAGCTTTCTCTCCTGTGGCACTTGGGAGGCAGGAGAACTGCTGCAGGTTAAGCTCAGGCTGCATGAGACAATATTTCCTTCAAAGCAGCTCATGGCAAAAAAATGCTTGGGATTTCTGGCCCTGAAATTAAGACCTGTCCTCCATCCTGTGCTGCCAGGAAGATCCCAGGACACCCAAACCAAGAACCCAACAGGAGCAGAGCACACTGACACTTCCTGGCACCAGCTGGGCTTCCTTACTACAGGAACTCTCACTTTCACCTCCCCAGCAAGCAGGGACAAATTCAGTCTTCAGTTTGCAGCCTGATGGGCTTCAGAAAGGCTGAAATTAAATGATTATCTTTTAATTTCTTCTGAATGGCTCTTTCCTCTCCAAAGCCACCAGATCTCAATTCAATGAAGTCTGAAAGTTGCAGCTCTAGCAGAGCTGTGCAAGATACAATTACAGCAAAGCCAACCCTCAGCATATATTACTTTAAAGAAGGAATTCTGCACTAGCACTCCAACCTAAACCCCACATTTGCTATTTATTTTGATAGCTGAGTTGGAAATAAATTCAAATAAATGCCAGTCCCTGATGCTCACACATCCCTTCTCCATCCTCTCAGCATGTTCTCATCTCTTCTGCAAATTCTAGGATTTAGCAGCTGCCTTGAATATTTTTTAAGCATGACATTAATAGAGCAGAAGAGAATCAGCAGAGTGACAGTAGCACATGGATAGTTTCAGACCAGCTCCTGGATGACATATTAAATCCAGACAGTGGTTCATTCAAAGAGGGGTTCAATATTATCATCTATAAATCAGTATTTGCTTTACAGAATGTAATGGAAAATGCTAATAGGATTTACTTGTGAAATGAAATTGGATTATGTCTTATCTATTTTAACTTGATTTGGTATAGTATTCCTCCATCATCAACCAGCAGCCTCAATGTCTTCTTGCCTTTCCTTCCCCCCCTCCTCTCAGAATTCAGGCAGATCCTCAGGCCATGGTTTTCAAAGGGAAATTAGGGGGGACAGACATAAATTAAGTAGAAAATGTAGATTATGCAATCTCAAGCAGCATAATGAAAACGCCTGCAAAGTCATTAGAGCTGCACCACGTGTGCCCTGAGCTGCTTGTTTATGTAGGGTCGGAATTTGCCCAGCCAAGAAACTTGAATTTCACAAAGTAATTTAAGCCTGGTAATTTCCTTGTCCATGCCTGAGTGACTTAACAGTCACTGTATGCGATGAATATCCGTGTGCAGAATTATGCTGCTCTGCTCTGGAACCACTCAGGGCTCATTGATACATTCTATTAACTGGCCGCAATAAAGCCTTGATTTATTCCAGCCTTATCAGGTCTGCAGGAGAGAACCTGCCTTTTAATAACAGGGAAACAGCATGAGAAGTTGTCAGAGGCAGTGTTAAGCAATGATGTTCACACAAATGCAGCTCTGTGCCCTCATCCTCCATGGGCTGGAGGTACTGGGGCAACACAGCACCGTATGAGACATGGTGGGGGGACAGAGATGGACCAGGGGTTGCCTGGGCTCTGAGGAGAAGTGGTGCTTCTGCAGCACATGACTATCATCGCTGTCACACCAAGCCATCAGGTCATTTAGGTGGCAAAAGCAGGAATTCCTCTTGGTTAGGAACCCCAGTGACAGGACAAAGCATAACAGGTTCAGATTGAAGGAGGGGAAATTTAGGCTAGATATTAGGCAGAAGCACTGGCAGAGACACTGGCACAGGTTGCCCAGGGAGGCTGTGGCTGCCCCAACCCTGGCAGTGTTCAAAGCCAGGTTGGCTAAAGCCTTGAGCAACCTGGTCTGGTGAGAGGTGTCCCTGCCCAGGGCAGAGGGTTGGCACTGGATGATCTTTAAGGTCCATTCCAACCCCTAAAATTCCATGATTCTATGAATCACAGAACCCCAGACTGGTTTAGACTGGAGGGGACCAAAGCCCATCCCATTCCACCCCCTGCCATAGGCACAGACACCTTCCAGCAGCCCAGGTTCTCCAAGTCCTGTCCAATCTGTTCTTGATTTGAAGCATAAGCCACACATGTTACTTCCAAGAGGATTTTCTCTCTTAAGCACTCCAGGTGGGAAAGGTGATGGACACTGAAATGACAGGATCCCTGTGAGACTAGAGAAGGAGAGTTGGGTGTGTTGGTCACAGCTTGAGTGTTGCTCACTGAGGAACTGAGTCCCCCCACAGTGGAGGGACCTGGCAGATAGGACTGAACATTTGCCATAGGAAACTACCCAACCAGGGTAAGCAGAGGAGCTGAGAATTTCCTCTCTTTTCTATTCCTTTAATTAAGAATTTTTCAGATTTAAACTTGAAAACAATTTTGATACAAATTTCTTACAAATAGTGACTAGTAGACAAAGCAGAGCTCTCCCGAATGAAGCATTTAGCTTTTCCTGATGGCAGCTGCCCTGCCAGGCCAGCTCAGCAGCAAATGGGCATTATTCTGCTGGTTTGATGGCACATGGCACTCCCAGCTGGGCAGGGCTGCCCACTGAGGCCCTGGGCAAACCAGGTCACCCCAGCAGCATCAGCCATCTCAGCACATCCCACCTGCTTCCAACAAGTGCCCCTGGGACTGATAAGGGCAGCAGGAGCTGTGCTAGCAGCCCCCAGCCCCAGCACAACTCTCTCTGCAGTGCAAGGAACTGTTTTTCTGCCTGGTCAGAATGGATAAGGCTCAGCAGCAGGAACAGATGTTCAGAGAGCTCCTGCATTGTGCTCAGCTGGCAAAGGGAACACCTACAAACCCAACCAGGGCTGTGTTAGCAATTAGCTGACTCCGACAAATCGTTCGTGTATACAAACTGCCTCATGCTGCAGCCAGATCCTGGTTTCACATGGCTTTGATTTCATCCCCACCCTCTCCTTCTTTTCTTGTAAGAAACATTCAAAACAAAATAAAAGACTCTGCAGCATAAAATAAAAAACCCAGTGCAAACTGAATCCAACATAATGCCAAGGACATTCCCAGCTTAGCCCAGCTGGCTGAACTGGGACAAAGAGCAACTTTATTCTTTATACTTTATTTATACATATATGCTGAGCTTGTTTGATTGAGAAACCTGTGACATGTTTCTTACTGTACACAGAGGCACCTCACACTGTGTGCTGCAGCCACACCTCAGCACCCCCTGTTTGTGTCATGTACCAAAGAGGAATGGCACCTCCTGAGCCTGCACGTCCTTCAACACAGGCACTTTGTCCCACTGCTCCCTTGGCTCTCCATTCAGGGAGAGCAAATCCCATCCCACCTGTACACCAGAGGCAGTCACTGCTCCCAGCTGCTGCAGCAAGGCCTGGGGTGGCTGGTGCAGGAATGAACCACCACTGCTCAGCTGAACCTTCCTGCCTGTCAGAATCAATTGTTCCCACCACAGATGCATCTGGCACACTCAAAACTCATGTTAAGGAAACAGTGAACTGGTGTGAGGAACAGCTCCAGCCCCAGCATGACTCGGGGCACAGGGCACACACCAACCAGCACATCAGCTGTACATTGCCTTACAGCTTGAGTTTTGACTTTGGCCAGCTAAGATGGTGCTTTTATCCAAGCTAGGACTTATGCACTTCCTGACCAGGAAGGCAAGAGGGATTCTGTGACTTTAACACATCCACTGTGCTCTATTTCTTGCTTAAAAAACCCCAAGCCCCAAAGCAACCTGTGAGCAGGCTTGGCAGCTTCTCCCTTCTCTGAGCATGTAGAGAGCTCCTGAGACAGCTGGTCTCACCCTTATTAAAATCCCCATGAGATGAAATACCAAGGATGCAATATTTGTTTTGCTAAAACCAGTCTGAGCTCACCATTCCCTCTGCTCCCTGTTGTGAGTTATTGGTTTGACACCACAAACCGTTTTGGAGAGCAGTTAGTGTGAAGGTGTCACCCCAGAAGACCCAGGGCAGGGCTGGGCAAGGGCTGCATGGGTTTTTTACTGACAGCAGGAACATAATACACAAAAAATAAAGATCACCTGTTCCATCAGACACCATCCATTGCGGTTTTCCCTCCTACGCAGCCCCCAGTTGTTAGAGCACTGCCAGCTTGAGGGAATTGAGGTAGATGGAAACACACGGAGGGCACAGAAACAGCAAGAACATCAGTGGGCTCTGCATGAGCCTCCTCAAGCTGCTGTGCAGATCAAGGCTGTCCTTGTGAGTGATGGCCACAGCCCATAATGCCTGAGCCTGAGGGCAGAAGCCTGGGGACCTGCAGGCAGTGTCACTGAGCAGCACAGAACTCTGCCCGCAGGACCCAGAGCACCATCAAGCTGTTCTCTATGTGTCAGTGCATTGATCCTCCATTTTCCAGCACAGCACAGGCTACAGGAACCCTGGTGTCACGGAGATGAGGGCAGTCTGGTCATCAGTGAACACCTCCTGCATGCCTGGGTGGTACAGCTGGCCCCATCAGTCACCAGGGGATGAGGGGCTTTGCTGCCCATAGCAATAGGACAATGTCTGTGCAGGGAGATGCAACACTGACGTCTCTAATATTCATTACCAATAAAGGTGTCACAGCAATTTTCAAAACAGAAACTGTCACAAATTACAAGCTGGATAATTGAACTTAACTGAAGAAAATTCATTGTTAGAATGAACAAGAGAAATTATTCACATTGTCTTTCCATTTATTTTCCCACATGTTGGAGAGAAAAGAAACGTTTCATGTCATACCAAGTGCTAAAACACATTCAATCCCATGCTGAGAACACCTTGGTGTGGAAATCCCAGGGGGTCAGACCCAACAGGCTGCAGCAATTTGTACCAGGCAGCTTCAGGGGCTCCTGGTGTCACCTAGCAGCCACTGGGATCCCACAGCAGAGCCACACACCAGCAGAGTCCTTCTGCCTTTAGTGGGACAACCACATGAACAACCTGCTGCCTCCACTGAGAATCTTCAAATTTCCATGGACACTAATCCCCATCTAATCATCCAAACAGAGTTTCTTATCTCCTTGTATTACTGCACCACCATGACGAGTTAAAGCAGGAAGATCTCAGCCCAAGAACCACATCTGTCATCAGAACCTGCTCAGACAATTACTCAAGGAAGGTTTGCATCTCAATGTCCTTGTGCCCTCCTTGGTGCCACCAACCCATCCATCACACAGCACAGCTCACTTTGCCACATGACACAAACCCCAACACTACACTTCCACCACAAGCAGCAGTTTGTTGCATCAGACTCTCCTTCTCTGCTGCTTCTCCACTGGGTTTAGGGAGTAAGAAACAACTTGACTTACAGTTTACCGTGACTTTTACTTTTTTCACATCTGGCACTGAGACGTCATTTTCTGCACTGCACTCGTATTCCCCAGCTTGGTCTCTTGTGATTCCATAGATGTCCAGGTACTGCCCACTCTCAAAGGGCTTTGCTGAAATGAAATCATCAGAGAAAGGAATTACTGAAAGCTGAGCACAAATCACCCTGATCTTTCAACGTGTCAGCAGCAGCCTGAGTGTTTAACACACATCTGCAGGGAGTTGGGAGCTGCTGTGGCTTTCACCCAGAAACCACAGCTGAAGGTGAGCTGAAAACCCCCTCAGGCTCCTGGGGTTGACCAAGGGTCCTCTCCTGACCCTGCTCCACTCAGAAGCTGGATGATGAACCCCATCAGCTGGGGGCTCTGTACCCCAAGGGTTGCTAAAGGCAGGTGTGACCCAGAGGGAACCAGTGGCAGATCTCCTCTACTGGGTGTCCATCTGCAATGGGTGGCAGTGAGTGCAAACTGGGTCATCCCACATCCTGCCTCCAGGGAAAAAGCCCTTTCAGGCTTTCTCAGCACCCACCCAGTGCTTACATGTTGTGCCCTAATGAAAGTTCCAATATATTAGTTAAAAATAAATTAACAGCTCTCCTTTCCCAAAGGTCCCAATGCAAGAAATGGGATCCTCAGTGTTTGCCTTGTTAGACAGACACAAGGACACTTGTGTGAGTGATTTTGAGAGCAGGCACAGGTCTGTCTGACATGGAACACCATGAAAACCAAAGGGAAATGCTTGTGTCTGTAACTCCTCGGTGCACTGCAAGGAAACACGAGTTGTTCTACAGAGCAAGAATAACAATACAGCTCAAACGCCCATTTATCTCCACTTGACACAGGGTCACAGCAGACACAGACATTTCTGTAGCTACCTAAATCCCAGCATCTCCCAGCGTTTCCCTGCCATGCTTCCACTTTGATATACCTCAGATGAAAACTGCTCCCAGTTTCCCAGCTCCTCTTTCTGTGCCTTTTGAGCAGAGTGCCCTAGGTGATGGGCAATTAATTGGTTTCTGTTCCTCACAAGGCACTCAGCACATCACCAACCAAAAATGGTCAATGGAATTATTATTTTAACACAGCCTCTCAGAGCAGCCATGCCCACAGATGCTGGAAATTATAGGTCTAAATGCTTAAAAGACTTGCTGGAAGTGTTTCCCCCTCAGCCAAGCCTTTAATTGCCTGTTAATAACCATGTGGCCAACCAAAACCTAGTGTGGGCAGCGAGGACCAGGCAGCAGAGTTATGTCATATCCATCCTGGTGGTGAATTAATTTGTTAATCTGCTCCTGAATTGATGTTTTAAAGTGTGCAAAGTTCAAAACATCAATTAGCAGAGTGCATGGCTGAGCACAGCAATGCTCGTTAGCACCACACGCCAAGAGCCTGAGCGAGCACTGCTGCTGGGGAGAGGAGAGATAAGGCTGAAAGAGGGAAGTCATTGTCAGTTGAAGTGAATATTCATAGGATGCAGTGGAATAGTTTATGGGACATGAGGAAATGCAGAAGAATTTTGAATTGCTTGGGGGTTTTTTCATTTCCAAGTTGTTCATAGGAATAAATTACCAAGAAAACCCTTCCCCAAGCAAAGCAGCTGTTACTGTTCCCATCATGACCCTCATCCTGCTCTGCTATGGCCACGATGAAGCAATTCCCAGGAAAAATGTATTTCCTTTTGCTGTGAACAGCAGCAAGGAGAGATGCATCTGCCCATGCAGTGGAAACACCTTCCAGTGACTGTTCTTTGGTTCTAATACCAAGAAAATTACATAAAATGCAAAATTCTCCCTTGTGTCAAGTTAAAAATAACTAAAAATTGTGGGATTATGCCTCACCACCCTGCCAGGCAAGAATTCCTTCCCAATATTCCATCTGTCCCTGCCCTCTAGCAGTGGGAAGCCATTCCCTGTATCCTGTCCCTCCAGGCCCTTGTCCCAAGACCCTCTGCAGTTCTCTTGGAGCCCCTTTAGACACTGGAAGGGGCTCTAACATCTCCTTGGAGCTTCTCTTCCCCAGGCTGAACATCCCCAGCTCTCCCAGCCTGGCTCCATGGCAGAGATTCTCCAGCCCTTGGAGCATCTCTGTGGCCTCCTCTGGACTTGCTCCGGCAGCTCTATGTCCTCCCTGTGCTAGAGACCCCAGAGCTTGAGGCAGCACTGCAGGTGAGTCTCACTTGAGCAGGGCAGAGGGGCCCTCCCCCCCCCCACCTGCTAGCCAATTACTTGATTTAGATTCCTCACCAGGCATTCTCCACTTAATAAACCACCATTCCTGTCCGGATAATTCCCCAAAATGCCCATCAGCACTTCCCAAGACCCTTGTATTTGGAGGGATTTCTGCTGAGCTGTGAATTCATTTATGCTGTGAAAGTGTGTTCACTCTGACAGCTTTGGGCAGCCCCTGAAATTTATGCAACTCACAGACACATTCAGAAGTCATTTTTAAGCCCTCATGTCCCCAGGAATTTTGCATCCAGCTCACAGAAGTAAGCTTTTAGTAAATATGAGAGATAAACACTTCTCTTAGGGAACATACTGATACCCTGGTTCATCTCTCAACTCTCCTGCACTGTAATGCATCTCCTCAGCTCAGTCCTAGAGATTTCCCATGGCTGCGTGGGAGCATGTAAATCCTGGTGTGTGAGGGATCTGCGCATGAGTATTTGTGAGTGTGTTTATGCTGCATCACACGCACACCCAGTTCAGGCAAGGAGGTCCATAGGCAGCAGGAGAATAAACTGGGGATGAAGACATTGGGGAATGAAGATGAGTTTCAGGAGACAACTTGGTGTTCTCTCTTTTTTTCCTGTGATTTCTTGCAGCCAGGGGTGACCAACACCTGCTCTGCTCCTCTACAGCCCACAGGCATTTTATGGAGCTATCAAGAGTTCATGAATACCTCTGGCTGCCTGTTCTGGTTGCCAAGTCAAAAGACTCTTCAGACTTTGTACCTGAACAAAGAAATCTGGAAGGTTCATTACACCAGTTCCTCAGCCTGGAGTCATGTCAGCCAAGAACTTTGATCAAAGATGGGAAAGAAACATTAGCTGAAGTAAAAGAAACATAAACATGAGGTGTCTCCTCTCCAAGGCTGTTCCTGAGGGGGTTTTCAGAAGATCTTTTGACTAGACTTACTGACACACATACTGATACATAAGCAATGTACTCTGAGTAGCTCAGGTTGTGACATCAGGTTCTCCAGGAAGGGAAATGCCTGTGAAGCTAACCTTGAATGTCTATTTTCTGCCACTGATGTCTGATCTGACGTCTGATGAATCCTCACACTTATTATTCCTCAGGAGAGTAGATGATTAAAGCTGTTTTCCTAGCACTCCTGTGGGATCTGGCACAGGTGTAGCAAATGCACACGTTGCCATATGGACCCGTTCTCACAGGCTGGGGTGGAGGAGTTCTGCAAGGCCAGCATTTGCCTCCCCTGGGGCTAAGCATAAGTCAGGATGAAGAAAAATGTGGTCCAAGTCCAGGGCAGCTCCAAAAACATCTGAGGATTTCAGCTGAGCCAAAGAGGAGCTTTTTTTCTTCTTTATTCACTAGGATACTAAATAACTAAAATATTTATGATCTGTAAAACCTCTTCAATGCTCAGTACTGGGTTTATGACTCAGCCTTTGAGGTACCTCATTCTCCAGTAGAGGGTGGAGACCCTGGTGGGGTTGGGAGTGTGGAGAGTGTGAGGCTGAGCTGATGCCAGTCCTGCTTCAGAACAGGCTCAGGTGCCCATGAGAGAACACACAGAACTGAGTGAACAACCTTCCAAAAGCGAGGAGATGCAAAGTCCTTAGCTCATCTTTATGTAACTGCCTCACTGGGGAGAACTGGGCTCAATATAGAGAAGAGAAGGTGGTCACCAATGACAGTGTCACTGTGAGTCACCACCCTTGCAGAGATTTCAAAACCATGTTGATGTGGCACTTGGGGACATGGTTTGGTGTTGGCCTTGGCAGTGCTGGGGGAACGGTTGAACTCACTGGTCTCAGTGGGCTTTTCCAATAGAAACAATTCTATGGTTCTTGAATGTCATCTGATTATCACCATATGCTTTAAAAAATCCATAAAGTCCTTCTTGATCTCTAAGACTGGATGGAGATAAAGGAGCAAGGGTGCAAGGAGGCAACTTACATTCCTGGAGATGAGTTTTCATGGGATGCTGAGAACAATTAAAAGTGTAAACAATTGGATTCACCCAGGAAAGTGAACTGAAGCCATTTCTAATCCTCATTATGGATTCTGAGTTTGAAGTTTCACCAAGTTCTGTAATTGGATAGTCCTCTCCAAGGACCTGCAGGGAACCTGAACAGCTCACTGTCTGTGAGGAGAATTGCCTTATCACATTAGGGACCCTTTAAGCATTGATTGCTGAAGGCCATTTCACTTTAGAGAAGCCATGTTGGGAAAGAAAAATCAGATCAAATGTAAAGGAAAAAAGATCCCAAAGTGACAGATAAATTGAGGACAGGAGGAGATGTCCCAGCTGGTCGCATGGAACAGCAAAAACAAGTAGAGCAGTTTTGTAAGAAGGTAAGAGACAAGAGATGTGAACATAGATTGACAAAAACAAAGGTTTCAGAGGTTGGAGAGGTTTCAGAGGTTGGTATTTGGTGCTGCTTGTGCCTGTGCTCTCAGTGTGGGCAGTGTAAATCTATGTACAGAGATAGGAGAGGTTGGTCCTACAAGAGAAGTCATCTCTGTTCTCCTCATTCTTTACAGTTCCACCAGATTCTGTCCCTGCTCAGAGCCACTGCCATGCAGCACCAGTGCCTGACATCATGGAGTTATGATGATGGTTTGGAGCAAGTTTAAGTTTTAACTTTGCTGACTTCATGACAAGGAACGCATGGACAGCTCATACTGCAGAATATGTACTGACCTTTCTGCCTCAGCAGCCAAAGATTAATGGAAAGGAATACTAGCTCCATTCTAATGCCTGAGAAGAAGATGTTGCCCAGAGAGGTTGTGCACTCCCCATTCGTTGAGGTGTTTGAGGCCAGATTGGATGGGGCTTGGAGCAACCTGAGCTAGTGGAAGGTGTCTCTGCCCATGGCAAGGGTGGACAAGATGGGTTTTAAGGTCCTTCCAACCCAAATCATTCTGTGATTCTATGATTCCAAGATCCAGGAAACCAGATGTTATCTTGGGAGAAAAAAACCCACTTGAGACAGCAGTATGCCTTGCATGTTATGCTCTCTGGATATTTAGCTTCCTGTATCTCAGACCTCACCGTGCTATTTGTGGGTCTGTTCAAAACTCTGTGCTGCCTGCAGAAAATTAAAGAAACTGAATAAATTAAAGCCGTGCAAGGAAGAACAGGGCGAAGATCTTTTTAATAAGAAAGTTACACGATTAAATCTCACTTGAGCTTATTTATAATTCATAGGACTTAATGGGGACATTTGACTCTTGCAGAGGGGCTAATTATTCCCCATAAAGGCTCTTGCCTAAGTTGGTTTTCGGAAGACACTTGGTCTGTGGATCAGCTGGAGGGTGTGAGAGCCCCTGGGATGGGGAGCAGAAGGGATGGGAAGCAGGGATGGAGACAGGAGGAATGGGGAGCAGGAGGGATGTAGAACAGGAGGGATGGGGAACAGGAGGGATAGGGAGCAGGAGGGATGGAGGCAGGAGGCATGGAGGCAGGAGGCATGGAAGCAGGGGGAATGGGGAGCAGGAGGCATGAAAGCAGGAAGGATGGGGAGGAGGAAGCATGGAAGCAGGAGGCATGGGGAGGAGGAGGGATGGAGGCAGGAGGGATGGGGGCAACAGGATCCCTGATGGTTTCACAGAGACATTCACCTTGGGGCAAAGGGTTCTGGTGACAGCTGTTCTCATGGTTTTTCAACACTCCTTCCTCCCATTGCTCTATCAAAATACATCAACTTTTGTTCATTTTCTCCCCATTTCATTTGACTCCTCTCTCAGCAGTTTGTTGAAACTGGAGTCATAACTAGAGCTAAATGAATTATTAAAACCTTTTTTTTCATATTTCGTTGTATCCCTCAAAACCCACTCCTAGTCACAAAAATGCCCTGAAGAAATAATTTTGGGAACTAAAACAGGAGGTCCTGCAGGTATGGTCAGGGATAACTGTGGCAATCACTTATTGTGGTGCCAAGCAATAGGACAAGAGGCAACAGGGAGGAAATGATGCCCAGGAAGTTCTACCTGAACAGGAGGAAGAACTTCTTTCCTGTGCAGTGATTGAGCACTGAGTTTCCCAAGGAGACTGTGGAGTCTCCTCATTGGAGATATCCCAGAACTAGCTGGACACAACCCTGTGTCATATGCTCAGGGCTGACCCTTCTTGAGTAGGGAGGTGGGACCAGTGACCCACTGTAGTTCCTTCCAGCCTGACAGTCCGTAATTCTATGTTCTTGTGTGCATTCACTGTCACCTCCCCAAAGCATCCAGAGTCACCAGGGAGCCCAGCCTGGCTGTGCTGCCTGCCTGGTGCCCTCCCAGAGGGGATGTCTGCAGCGGGAATATAGAAAATGAGCATCTTGATGCATTTTAGAAACTGTTACTTTCCTCAGTAAACTCAGTACTTTTCTCAGGGCAAGTCCCAATTTGTCATGTTGTTCAAATGAGTGGCAACTCCCCAAAAGCCATGAGGGATGTTGTAGCAAAGGAAGGGGAAAGAGGGTGAAAACTTGGTTTGGTTTGAACATGAAAGGTTTTGATTCACTGAAATATCTCCTGTGAGTCATACGTCACTCACTCAAAAGTGCAATATTTCTCCCAGAAAAATCAGCTAATATTTGAGGGAACAAACTAAGCCTGAATGAAAATTCTCATTTCCATCACATTTTATAAATTTTTAATGAGTTAATCTACTTTTATTGGAAAGTAAGAAATACTTTCCATTTGTTATAAAATTGTCCCAAAACCTCAAGTCATACTTACTCCTGTGCAATGATTTTGGCCAGATTTGGATTGTATGTCACCAAGATTGTGATCTCTCCCTCATTTCTCAGTTCCTTCACAGAGCCCCAATTATTTGACCACCTTAGTTTGAATATCCTTCTCTTGACAACTGTATTTTAACCAGAATATATTTTTAAAGGATTTTAAGATGGATTTCTAAGGACACCTTTAATTGTTCCTGAAGGGTTGCTCAAACTTGCAGAATGGTCCTGATAAAAATTACATTTTCCTGAGGATTCTTCCTTAGAAACCCCTGACCACAGGCAGGGAATGTCACCTCCCCCCGGAGCAATGGCTTGTGGCACTGAATGTCACTTCACTGGATTGTGATACTAAATCTCCCAAGAATGAGCCTTACAAGTGTCATTAAAAAGAAAAGGCCAAAATTCATCACCTGAAACAAGAAGACACTTCTGTGCCTTTTGTGTGGAAGAGGTGCAATTTGGAAAGTGATTTTATTGCTTATCCAAAGGCACAGGGAAGAATCTCACCCAGTGGTTTACACTGGGTGCTGGTGTTTGCTCTGCTGTCTTCAGACAGTTAACTACTCCTGTCATTTACTCTGCCTGGAGCTCCTCATTTTCCCTTGAGCTCCTGGGATGCTGCCAGCCCCGTGTTTACTACCAAGGAACCACTGCCTCAATGGCACGCAATGCCTCTATCAGCTGGGAAATGCCCCTGCAGGCCCTCGAGCCAGGCCATTAAATCAATATCCAATGTGAATCACAATCCTCCCAGTCTCCAGATGGTTGTGAGATGGACCAGTCCACCTATGCAATCACAACGTGCCTGTGGGTGTGAGGTTTAACTGTCCCATGCATGTGGTTTTCTCATTAAAGGGCTGATGTTAGACCCTGAGTCCCTCCTTGAGCCATCGCATGTTGCAGGGGATGCATGTTTTGGGTGTTTTCTAGGCAGTGTTGCTCATCCACACATGGGATGCAGCCTAGGAAGTGCTTGGACCAGAGGAAGCATGGTGAGGTGTTGCCCTAGCTAGTGTGAGCCCAAACCCTTGTGCTGTGCTTTTGGTATTGACAGGGCACTGTGCCAGGCCATCAGGCTGGGACATCTCCTGACTCCTGGGGCAGAGCCAATGGTTGCGAGAAGCAGGAATACCTATCCAATGACAAAATGCAAAGCTAAGAGCTTGTGTGAAGTACCCAGCACAGAGCTGTAAACACAGACCTGTGAGCTAAGCTGCTTCCTCACGTGGCACAGAATGAGGAGTTTACAACAGGCAGGAGAAGAAGGATGTTCCCATAAAGCCCACCTAGGAGCAGGACACAAAAGCTTTGCAAAGCTCTAAGGAATCAGAGCACTAAATTGACTATCTTTGTCAGGGAATGTGCTGGCATTGAGGCATTAGACTATTTCCAAAGGCCTGGAGTGACAGGATAAGGGGGAATGGCCTCACACTGACAGAAAGTAGATTTAGGTTAGATATTAAGAAACAATTCTTCCCTGTGAGGGTGGTGAGGCACTGGCACAGGTTGCCCAGAGCAGCTGTGGCTGCTCCCTCCCTGGAAGTGTTTCAGGCCAGGTTGGATGGGGCCTGGAGCAACCTGGGCTAGTGGGAGGTGTCCCTGCCCATGGCAGGGCATGGAATGGGATGAGCTTTCAAAGCTTCCTTCCAACCCAATTGAGTCCAGGATTCCATGAAACCAACTGGTGTCAACATATACAGCACACAGCCAAGAGGTGAGTTGCAGGTTTCTCTGGTGGCTCAGGACAGGTGAGACTACTTCCCTGTCCTTCCCTCCAAAGCCAACACAGACAATATTGACAGATTCCAAAGGTAAGTGCAGACTCTCCTGCCCCTCCCCTCTCCACCACACAGGTAAAGCCTCCTGGTCTTGGTCAGTCTTTGCTTGTCTCTGCTGCTCAACCCTGCCTGGGTCTATCCCTGAAGGTTTCCTGGCTCAACTCTAAGCATTCCCAGCTTGGCTGCAGGAACAGCTGTTCAGGCTCAGGCCAGTAATGCTTCACCTGCCCCAGGAGCTCTGTGCCAGCCCTGGGATGAAGCTGTTGCTGGTGAGATGAGTGATGATGGCATGAGGGAGGCGAAGCACTGTCAGTGCTGATCAGGTCACATTGCTGAGGCAGTTTATACTCTGCTGCTCAGACTCCTAGAGGGAAGCAGCATCGCTCTGGGCCCAACGCAGCAGTAAATCTCCTTCAGTTAGGAGAGGTGACTGGCATTGCCACTCCGGATGCTGCATCTCATGTGGAGCAGGAGCTCACTTCATCCCACACCCCCTTAGCACAACACTGTCTCTGGCCCCAGAGGATTATCTCCTGCATGACATCACCCTAACAAAGTAGTGGTTCCAATGAGACAATCTCTCATTTCCATTAGGGCTGTTCCCAAGCATCTGGGGGAGTGAGATGGGATCCCTCGGAGAGGGACACAATGGAAAAGTGACTCTAGGCACTGCAAACACAAACACTTGAACTTTAAAAAAGGTGGTTGAAAAATAATTTGTGATACCTGAGGGCTGAAATTAGATGATCCTTTAGGTCCTTTTCAAACCAAACCATTCAATTTACCAGAGCATGTAGTGACAGGACAAGGAATGGCTTCAAACTGACAGAGAGAAGGTTTAGATTAGAGATTGGGAATAA
>NW_008677033.1:48178-60517 GCF_000695815.1 Acanthisitta chloris
GGATGGGGCTGGGAGCAGCCTAGGCTAGTGGAAGGTGTCCCTGACCATGGCAGCAGGAGATGAGCTTTGATGTCCCTCCAAGCCCAAATCATTCCAGGATTCAATGAATCAGCAGATTCCTATCTACACCCCTATCAAGGGCAAATCAACTTGAGGAAAGAGGTCCTTCCAGACAACAGGATTACCAGGCTGGCTAAAGTAACTACTAATTGAACTTTGAGTTGCAAAGCTGGGAAAATGCATTTCCATAGTGAGATGCTTCACACAAGGTGATTAGTGCTGGAGCAGCTTCACTGTACAAAGGCAGCATCAAGGGGAGGTGGAGGAGAAAAGCTTCTCACTCATCAGAAATTACACAATGCACAATTGCATTGGTTTGAGGGGAAATTGGTGTGAAATAACCTCACCAGCAGTATCTGCAGAACCTAGCAGGCAAGAAGGAAAGCTAGAAACTTATCTTCATAAAGCTTCCAGTTTTAAAACCATTTTAAAGCAGGAGATGGAACATTTTAAGAGTTTACCCTCTGTACACACACAAAGCCCTGGAAGTCTGATCATAATTCATGTCAGTTAAGTATTTTTAGCCTGAAAATCCAAGTCTGAAGTAGTTGCACTTCAAGAGAATGCTTCTCATTTCAGTCACGTGTGGCTAAGATCTGAGAGGCAGCGGCTTCCTGGCACAAGGGCGAGTGGAGCAGCATCTCTGACATTGACTGGCTCAGATCAAGCTTTGTTTGTTTCTCAGGAGTTAGGCAGAATTTCTGAAAACCCTCTTTGCTTCTCCCTGACAGAAGTACATGAGGCTTCTGCAGGAGCTGGACTGGGGAAGGGTCCTGCCTGGCCAGGGACCAGCACTGCCTTTGTCTGCAATGGAATCGAAGTGGCTCGGAGGTTCCTTCTCCCCAGGCCTAGAGCTCCGAAGATGTATTGCACTAATATATGGCCAGGCTGACTCTGCTGGGATGATACATTAATGCAATATATCTCCACAGCTTCAGGGCTGTCCAGCAGCAATGGCTTGGACATCAGAATCCCTTCAATCCTATCACACTCCTGCCCACGTGTCCCAGTGGCAAAGGGAATGAGTTGGAGAGGGAGAGGAGTTGTCACGTGAGTATGTTCAAATCCAAGCTCAGCCTCATTTCTAACTGTTTTCTGCCTGGCACTAACACTGTTTTCCTCGGTGTTGGTGAAACACCTGGTATTTTGCACATACTATATTGTTCTTACAGGGCTTTCTGGGGGGTTTGTTGGGTTATGTTGGAAAAGCTTCGGTGTCACCGTTCTCTGGCACTAGGATGCGAAGGTCCTGGTGCCAGGGATCTGCATCCACTCAGTGTGGGAAAATGTCTTTACTCAGCTACATTCAGAGCTTCTGAAAATCTGCTCTTCCAAATGCATGTGTATCCCTACAGCCAGTTCAGCCTCCTGCTTTGGGGAAATAACTAGAAACTAGGCTGAGAATAATGGGGATAAAACTGTGACAAAAAGGCAAGAGAGAAGGGGATAAGTAGAAGATACGGAATTAGAAGTCACCAGGGATTATAAAGTCATAGAATTCCAGACTGGTTTGGGTTGGGAGGGACATTGACGCTCATCTCATTCCACACCCTGCCAAACCTTCTACTAGCCCAGGTTGCTCCAAGCCCCATCCAACCTGGCCTGGAACACTCCCAGGGATGGAGCAGTCACAGCTGCTCTGGGCAATCTGTGTCTGTGCCTCACCACCCTCACAGGGAGGAATTCCTTCCTAGCATCCAATCTAAATCTCCCCTCCTGCAGCTTAAAGCCATTCCCCCATGTCCTGTCTTTGTATCCCAGAGCATCCCACTCCCTCCATGTCTAGGGAAGACCCTCTTTGGAAACTTTTGTCAAAACCAAAGTGGAAAGGATTTTGACACACAGCACTGGAATTTTGCCAAGCAGGAAGAGTTTATCAAAAGATTTCCTGGTGCTTTTAGCTGCGGTTGCTGCCAGCAGAGCTTTGCCAAACCATTAATGTGGCGCACACACACACACACACACACACACACACACACGCTGCGCACACAAGGGCTAGAGCTGGAGTTGTGTCCCTGACAAAGCTTCATTCCTTAACATTCTGGTTCCACTCTTAAACTATTGCTGCTGCACTTTGCTCTGAAATGTCAGAACAAAATAAGTAATACCTGCAATTTATTCCAGTGACATTCAACAATAGAGATCTGCAGATTCCAGGCTGCAGCCTGAGTTGCGCTGAGTGGGGAGATTCGCTGCATTTGCATAATGGGTCTGTGTAATGAATATTTATATAATGGGAGCATTTACATAATGACTGCCAGTTAAACATACACAATAAAGATTCCAGGCCAGTGATTTACAGACTAAGTTTTAAAAATCACCTCGGAATACATTTTTTATTCCTATTCCTCCAAAAGGTTCAATTTATCTCTTGTTCCAAGCAAATTGGATCCGACCTCGATGCAAATCATGATCATATCCTGGAATTAGTCCTCATTGAAGCATTTGTATTCAGAGATTTCAGTTCCTTATCTTTTAGCAACAGCTTTGACAAACAATTTGAGAGTATTCTAAATATGCTTCGTTAATATAACTTAGCGCAGGGTTGGAGCTGCGCCTCCCCGGGAGCCTCATTAGTGCCACTGGGAGTTACAGGGGGAACTGGGAGAAATGAGAAAGTGCAGATGAAGCTGATGTTTGGGGAGAGGTGAGGTGCTGCGGCAGAACAGAAAGCACTAAGGAAATCTGGTGTTTTCAACTCCCTTGCATTTTCTTTTCTAATAAATCCAGGGTTAGTGTTTGCCACTGCTCTTTAATGGGCTGGGAATGCCATTTGGAATGGGCTGCAGCCCAGGACACACCAGGGTACAGGGCTCACTGGGGTGGGAACATTCCCCTTTGGTTGGTACACCAGCTGCAAATCAAGTGTTTTCTTTCATCACATTGTGCAAGATTTCTGAGCAAGAAGCTATTTGAATCCCGTGTTCTCCCACTCAAGACCAAGTTGTGTTGGTTAATCAATCAGGGAACACCCAAGGCACAGGATCATGGAATCATTTAGGTTGGAAAAGACCTCCAACATCATCAGGTCCAACCTGTGACATATCACCACCTTGTCAGCCAGGCCAGAGCACTGAGTGCCATGTCCCAGTGCTCTGCCTCTGTGCTCAGTGCTCAGGAAAAACAGCTGTTGTGGTGACACAGCTCTGTGACACGTGTGCAATGAGTTTGCCAGGCCTCAGCACTGAGGCTCATTAGAGCATCTCTGCCTGGGCTGTTGTGCCCTGCTGCAGAGCTGTCATGTCTGGGTCAGTCAGGGAGAAACTCCCTTCCCCTGGGAGCTGTCCCTGCCCAATCTCTCACCTTTGCCTTGTTCTGTCTTCTACAGGCACTATAAACTGAAAGAGGAGAGATTTAGATTAGAGCTTGGGAAGAAATTCTTCCCTGTGAGGGTGCTGAGGCACTGGCACAGGTTGCCCAGAGCAGCTGCAGCTGCTCCATCCCTGGGAGTGTTCCAGGCCAGGTTGGATGTGACTTGGAGCAACTTGAGCTAGGGGAAAGTGTCCCTGCCCATGGCAGGGAGTGGAACTAAAAAAGCTCTAAGGTCCTTCCAACTCAAACCTGCCTGGGATTCTGTGAATCTGTTCATACACTCTTCCAAGTGCTGAGAAGGCAGAGTGAACCAGGAATGGGCATGGGAAGGGACACAAGGCTCAGGCTGTACCTGCCTGCCCTTAGACCTTCAGTGGTGAGAACACGTCCTGCTTGCCCACAGTTTGCTGTGCTGTGCAAGAGTACCCTGAGTATCCTGTACCATGAGATCTTTGGTTAATGTTTGCCTCAAATCCCAGTTTCAGTTCTCCTTGTGATGGCAGTCATGGATATGCAGCTGGATGCTCACACCTTTCCTCAGCCTCAGCTCTTCGAAGACACAGAACCAGGGAGGTCACTGCAAGCCCTTCTAATTACCTGCTGTAATTTTCATAGAATCATTAAGGCTGGAAAAGCCCTCCAAGACTATTGAGTCCAACCATTCCCCCATGACTGCCCCATGTCCTCAAGTGCCGTATGTTCATTTTGCCTGAACTTGAAACAAGGAGGCTCTGCCTCTTCCTCATCCCTCTCCAGGATCACTGTCCTGCTCCTTTCTGCAGCCCCTTGAATGCTCTAAGCTATTCCTCTAAAGTAGCTCCAAGGTTTCTAATAAAATTTTATTTGATATTTAGTTAAAATCCATTTTTTGCTACGACCGAATTTTTCCTCCCGTCCCTTGATGGACACTTCAAGCTGAATTCATTGTCATTGTCTTAAGGGTCAAAAGTGACGGGTTTTTTTCAGCTCTTGCTTTGTAAAGCAAACTGTTACTCAGGATTATGAGAGGCTGTGACAGTCCATGAAACCCTTCTTCCCTGCAATTACATGCGTTTTATACCAGTTGTGGGAGCAAAGCAAAGCTTTCACTGCAAAATCAATTCTGGCTGTAGAGTCCCTGTAAATGAACAAGGGCAATGCTAGTCCTGCCTTCCACAGTCAGCTGGGAGCTGGGAGTATCCTCTCATAGGAGCATCAAATCCATCCTCATTTTCAGAGACAGGGAGTAGGGATCTCCCCACAGACCCTGTGCTGCTCACAGTGAGCAGCTCCAGTGACTCTGCACCAAGCCACAGTGCAGAGATGCCTATAACATTACCCAAAGCTTCTCCTTTAAACATGTTATGAGGAATTAAAGGTATAAATGGAAATATCAGATAGAAGTGATACTTTCAGTTACCATTTTGTTGGCAACTTTTCCTACATATCATTTAATTCATTTGATAAAACCATTCTGACAAACTGTGCTGTATCAGGGAATTCATACAGTTCATTGGAAGAGAATCACAGAATATCCCGAGCTGGAAGAATCCATGGGTATCAGTGAGTCCAACTCCTGCCCTGCACAGGACACCCCAAGGGTCTCATCATAGAATCATAGAATTTTAGAGCCCTCATTTCAGCGAATTTAAATAGCTCTTCCCATGTGTGTGTTATACAACACTGAGGTAAGAATCATATAATCATAGAATTTTAGGGATTGGAGTGGAGTTTAGAGATCATCCAGCCCCACTCCCCTGCCCTGGGTAGGGACACCTCCCACCAGACGAGGCTGCTCAAGGCTTTATCCAACCTGGCTTTGAACACTGCCAGGGCTGGGACATGCACAACCTCCATGGACAACCTGTTCCAGTGTCTCGCCATCCTCCCAGTAAAGAATTTCTTGACCTAAATTCCTTCAATTTGAACCTGTTACCTCTGGTCCCGTCACTGCAGTTCCTAACACAATCATGGGCTGGTAGTTACAGCAAAATAAATTACAGTAAATCAAACCTATTGCATGATGTGTTCATGTGTTTAACATTCATGCTGACTTCTGGAGAGTCCTGTGTGTTCCTGATTATATCTCTGTTTGGATTTTAACTGGAATTTTTTGATCCATGTCTGCAGCTTATTAAAACAGGCTTAAATATACATTCATATTTAGGGTGCCCTTGTGTCTTCAGTCCTGTGTTACATTAGGATCACAGTTTGCCCTGATCTCACTACAAATATGAAGAAGTTTTTATTTTCCAAAGCTCTAGTTAGACGCACACTTTTTAAGGCCTGTGAGTGCCCAAATCCCAACCCTGCTGGGTGAGGCACCACCGAGATGGCGTCGGCACTTACCAGACGGGGAGATGTGTCTCCAGGAGATGGAAGGCTCAGGCTTGCCCATGGCCAGGCATACCAAGGTCACATTGCTTCCCTCATTCACAATGATGTCACTGGAAATGCGGAATATCTTGGGGGCCACTGGAATGAGACAAGGAGAAAGGAGTCAGAGAGAGCTGCTGGCTCAGCACAGCCCCTGGAAGAGCCCCACAGGGTACCTCCATGGCCATCAGGGATACAAATCCATGCAGGTGTAGAAAAGTAACTGTGTACAGCCTTATTTAGGTGTGAGCACAGCTATTGCCACCATCTCTGCAGAACTCAGCTGTGGAATCCAAATGCTACAGCTAAGAAAGCAGCAATTCCCTGTATTCTGTGCAAAGCAGGTGCTGCTGCCATGTCCT
The DNA here is from genome assembly GCF_000695815.1 of Acanthisitta chloris. NCBI lineage: Eukaryota > Metazoa > Chordata > Aves > Passeriformes > Acanthisittidae > Acanthisitta > Acanthisitta chloris. The sequence goes on from NW_008677033.1 coordinate 54,268, forward strand.
CAAGAAAGATGATGCTCTGGTCTCAGAGAAGACTCAGCATGTTGGGACAGCTTTGGAAGAAGATGAAGTTAAATATTTCTTATACTTTTAAAGATAATTCTGCCTGTTACATCCACTCTGTGTGTACTCTGAGAATTGTATGTGCTCATGGAGGAGGCTAGAAGACAATTCTTTCTGTTGCTGCATACTGCTTTGAGGCTTGCAGCAGCACCAGAGATAAGGAAAAATAAGTTGGATTTTATTTCTTTGATTTCATCAGCAGAATTCTACACTAAACTCCATTTTCTGTGCTATTTATACACCTGGGCATCAGGGAACTGCTTTCCACATGGATGGACAATGATGGAAAGCATTAAATAGCCTATCCCTAAGGGAATGCTTCCAGTGTTACACAGGGAGGAAAGGAACTCAGGGCCCTGCAAGGAACACAGGAATTCTGGATTTCAGCATGAATCTTTCTAAAGAAATATGGATTTCTTTCCATGTTTTATTACTGTGTTTGATAGAGAAATCAAACTAGTGCAGGAACGAGGCACTCCCTAGTGCTGGCTCTGCAAAACACTGTTCCCTCTGTGAAAAACAACAAACTTTGTAAAAACATCTGTACAAGATACAGATTTTCTATGTGGGTGTTTCAGAACCTGCTGTAATGACTACTATAAAATCCAAGTGCCCTGCAAGGTAAATGGGAACCAATAAAAAAAGGGGAAAAAGTATTTATGAACATCCATTTTCTTAACCAAAGCCTCTGTCCATCTGGAGCTTTGCTCTCCCAAAAGTCTCACTGGTTTTGCTCTGCTCTTAGCTGAAATTTCCCCCTCTGAACTCACACAGATGCCTTTTCATCCCTTCAATGGACTAAAAGCACAGAGCTTTCCATGGGGACAGACTAGGTTTGTGTGCTCTGGGATCTCCACTGCAGGTACTCTCCAGCCCTTTCCCTGGCCCAGGGACTGTTTTAGCTGCAGAAATGAGTTGGGGTCAGACACACTTAAACCAGCTGGAAACTCTCAGTGCCTGCTGGTGGCTCTGCATTTGGGAGCAAAGAGATTAAAGTCTATAGAGAGTATTTTTAATTAGCAGAGAAACATTGTCCTTAGGGCAAAGGAAGATTTAGGGGAGGCTGAACCTTCTCCAGTTTCCTAAGGCAGAGAAGGTCAGTATGACACTTTTGAAATTCAAACAGGTTTACAAAAGCACTGGGGCAGGGATATACCCCTGAATGGGCCATAATTCCACTCCCAGAGGTGACAATCTGCTCCTCCCCACATCCCCTGATAAGCTTATGATGCACATGCTCATGACAGACCATTTTTAGGAGCTCAAACCTACAGAAGAGTCCTTTCCACATAAAAGCATCATTTATTCATCAGATTTCTTCCCAGATCCCTGCAATTAATCCATTATTCAACTTCCTTCTGCATGTTCAACCCCCAAACCTGTAGTATTTTGCCTAATATTCTAATTTTGATGAATCCTTATTTTCTAATGGCAAACAACATGAAAACCTCTCCCAGATGATTCCACACGTGAATGAGTTGATATGAATGAAATTCAACCCTAGTAACAGTTTTGTGGAATATATAGCTGGGAGTTCTCAAGGACAATTCACTCTGAGCCCAGACAGTTCCAGGCTATAGAAATTTCCCCAGAAGCCTGACTGAAGTGTATGTTTCAGACTGACTGAAGTGTATGTTTCAGGCAGTTGCCTAGCCTTGTCCTGGTCATTCCAGGTGATGCTCCCACTGCCACGGCTCGTGAGCACTTCCAACAACTAAATACTGCTGGAAAACAGCATCTCAGTTCCAGATTGCATTCCCCTAAATTCAGCTTTCTGAAATCTTATTATGTTTTTGTCTGTAAGACTGAACATCCCCTGACAACTGAGTATCCTCCCTGTGAGTAAGGACCTGAACAACGTGATAAATCACCTCGTCCTCTCTCTGCACATGATTTGAGCATCGCAGGCTTAATTCTGGTAAGACTTCTAGATCAGGTTTTTTTCTCTCTTTTGAGCTACGTCTGAATGACCCTGAAACACACAGTGGAACAGGGCTAAGAGCCTGGCAAGAGTCTCACCAACACTGTGTGCACTGTGTCCTTTAGCTCAGCATTATTTCCTTTACCCTGGGCAGTGATTACCACCCCAAGCATGATTCCTATTATCCTCCAGCTCTGGAGGGAGGGGACAGGAGGCACTAAGGGATGAGAATGCTGCATGGACCACCTGCATGGTTAAAAACACCAGTTCTGAGTGCTCCTACAGCACTATCTGTACTTGGGGGCTCCTCTCGTTCTCAGTGCACATCCCTCTGTGATTCCCTCCTGAGCAGCACTGTGGGAAGCACCTCAAATTTCCTCTTTAAAACTGGATATCTCGTAGGTAAAAACTAGGGCCCCAGCAAGAAGAGGGACAGAAGGGACCTGCCCACTCTGTCTCACACCATCCTCTGCTCAACCTGGCAGCAGCTGTTCAGGCTTTCCCAACCCAAACTCACCCCCAGTGTCTGGCACAGACCTGGCTAGGTCACTTGGCTCCCTGGAGGAGCTGGTGTGTCTGCACAGGCCTGCTGTCCCCAAAGCCTGACTGATTGTCACAGGAGTCATCTCTGGTTCCTCCTTCTTCCCTGAGTCCACAATTAAGTGTACCATTATTTTACAGAGGGTTGACACTGAGCCTACAGTTCACTGCACGGTTTCAGTTCTCATTTTCAAGGACTGGAATTATATCCTTGGTTACCTTCATGTCTACATTAATGATGCAGCATAACAAAGCTTCCTGGTGTGGTGGCAATGCCTATTGGGTGGAGCTGCTTTGTTATTGTTTTGAATGTGGGAAAGAATGTCTGATTTTCATCGTCATTCAGAACTACCAGGTAAAAAATCTGAGCCCTCAGTGTAAGTGCACCCATCTTGTTTCTTTACATGTATGCTGCCTCACTCTTTTCCCCACTGAAATGGCCAAAGTCTGGGCAGTACCAAGGTTACAACACTGGTGGTTGGACATAGACCTCTCTTTCTTCTGGATGTTTCCCCACATAAAGGTATGAACAAGTTAACTACATTTTTTATGGTAACCCTTATTAAATCACACGGTGGCCAACACCCCTTTCAGATTGTGATGGAATCAACCTGTCTTATACACAGAATGTAATCAGTCTCTATATAGCATATAAAAACTGGGAAAGGAATTGCATGAGAAATGCAGAACTGTTAGATCTGGGAGTTTGACAAGAGATGTTTTACCACCAGAATCTAAGGAATCACCCTTCTCACCCCTCCCAGGTGCTGCGATGACAGCTTGAGTGCTCTCATAGCCTCAGATGAACTTCGCATGCTTTGATTTCGATACAGAGAAGTACAAAACAGCCTCTTCTCCAGAATGCAAAACACCCTTAGGCTCTTCATCCAAGGCTGGGCTGCACCCCCACCTCACAATGATAATTTGATGTTTTTCTAATTATAATTTCCTAATGAAGCAGTGAACACAGCAGGGGGAGAGAAGATGCTGCTTTCAGCAGCTCCACTGCCCATTCCTTCTGGACTGGAATGAAGGCCTTGTCCAACTCATCTGTGCAAATGCTTGTGCAGTTCTCTCTGCGAGCAGACAGGCAGCAAAGGGCACAGGACTCAGCAAAACACCTTCCAGCACATTCCACAGCCTCCTGCTCCACAGAACTACGGTGCTGGAGCTCAAAGGATGCTGTCAGGGCTGGAGCAGCAGTGCAGGACAAAGGAATGCTCATGGTGAAGCAACACTGAACTGCCTCTGTCTGTGGAGTTCAGCCTTTGCTTCTGCAGAAACATCAATGTTCAGGTAAAGGCATGTTTCTAAAGCCATATGTATCTCAGAAGGTAAAATCCTCCCTCCAGAGCTCACAGACACCCTCAGACCATGGAGATTTCAGCAGATATTTTGTCTTCCCAGCAGCACTCCCCAGCCCTGGGTACCTGCTCCCCCCTGCAGCCTGTAGTGTCAGGGGGCAGCACAGTGCCCTCAGGGCACAGCCCTGGCACGTTTCTCCTCTTGTACCGATTTCCTGGTATCAATGCTGCAGCAATTGGCACAGACAGGATACATGAGCATTTTGCATTCCTGTGCACACAGGAGGAATTTGATTCTCCAAATGTATTTCGTGCCCCCTGTGAATCCCAGAGTTGGATGTTTTCACCCAAAGGGCAAATCAATACCATCAATTCTCCTCCTGCAGCTGTTTGGAGCCTACAGGGTGTGAGTGTACAAAGTCCTGGCTGGTGGTACTGCGTTGCCCTCGTCCATCACACCCAAAATATACAACAGCCCAGACTGTTTTGGGTTGGAAGAGACCATACAGACCATCTAGTTCCACTCCCTGCCATGGGCAGGGACACCTTCCACTAGCCCAGGTTGCTCCAAGCCACATCCAACCTGGCCTGGAACACTCCCAGGGATGGAGCAGCCACAGCTGCTCTGGGCAACCTGTGCCAGTGCCTCACCACCCACACAGGACACAATTCCTTCCCAATATCCCATCCAGCCCTGCCTTCTAGCAGTGGGAAGCCATTCCCTGTGTCCTGGCCCTCCAGACCCTTGTTCCAAGTTTCTCTGCAGCTCTCTTGGAGCCCCTTTAGGCACTGGAAGGAGCTCTAAGGTCTCCCCAAGCCTTCCCTTCTCCAGGCTGGACACTCCCAGCTCTCAGCCTGGCTTATGGAAAAGCTGCTCCAGCTGTTGGAGCGTATCTGTGGTCTCCCCAGGACTCAGCCCAGCACAGGCTGTCAAGCAGTGGACAAACCCTCTCTAGGTTTTGCTGCACCCAGAAGGCTCTGATGCAGAAGTGTGGAGCCTTTTCTTTGGTTTGAGGCTTGTCACCAGGAGTTCCCTTGGAAGGGAAGATTGGAACTGTGACATGGCAGAACATGGAGAATTTTCCAGCCTTACAGAGTGCAGATTAAGTGATTTTCTCTTAAGTATGTGCTCTGTTCATTTCCTAATTGCCTGGACTCCTCTGTAATCTGGGTTTGACAGGAGGGAAATTAAATAGAATCTAGAGGAAAGTATCTGTAAGTCTCATTGCAACGACACTGACAGGGCACAGTGTTTCCAAAACAGTTAGGAAATAAAGGAATATGAGACATACATGAATTAAACTAACACAAATAAGCCCAAAGTTGTAGTCCTGCTGCATAATATAATTCTGTAAAATGACAGAAATTACACAATATGATCTGGGAAAATGTAGATAGAAACATAGAATCATAGAATCAACCAGGTTGGAAAAGTCCTCAAAGATCATTGAGTCCAGCCCTACCGTGGATATTATCCTCAATGATTTCCTAGAAAGATCTCCATTCCCATGAGAGCGATTGGCTTCCATGGCATTTCTGGCCCCTCAGAGTTTGAGACAAATCCTGATTTCAGGTGTATCAGTATCCTGCTAATTTCTCTGCTATTTACTGACTGACAAGGATCATTACATTCAGATCACTGGATTCTGTGGAATTTAGCAATGATGACTGGGATAGATGTGCATAATCACAGTGGAATGTTAATATTTATTAAGAATTAAAAACTGTTTATTCTGTGTACTTCTGTCTCTACCTCCAAAGACTCAGATCTCTGGGCAGGTTTGGCATTTCATATCTGCTCTGCCACAGAGCTACTCTCCTTCTCAACACCCACAGTTCTCCTCCCACCTCACGTGGCAACTGGGAAGGTCAGGAACAAATAAATATAGCAGTGAATAAACATTTATTCAGTCAATGGATTAACACAATGCAGAAGAAATAAGATAATAAACAAGGATGAAAGAGGAATTAAACTCCCAAGTATGTTCTGTGCAGGAGACCAGCGTGGAAAGTGCTTTGCAGTCACCTGACTCTTTATTTTAAATGTTTTTAAATGAAAACATTCCTGTTTTGGACAAGGTGTGCGACCAAAGGCCTGGAAAGCTGAGAGAACTGCGGGTGTTCAGCCACAAGAAAAGAGGCTTAGGAGAGACCTTGTTACCTTGTTCCAGTGTTTAAAGGGTGGCTACAAAGAGGGCAGGAGTCACATGGAAAAGATGAGGAGTAAGGGGTGCACTGGGAAAAACCAGCCATGGAATCATGAATCATTAAGCTGGAAAAGGCCTCCAAGATCATCATATCCAACCTTTGACCAAATACCCACACATTCACTAAACCATATAAGCCCTGTCCAACTTGGCCTTGAACACTTCCAGGGATGGAGCAGCCACAGCTGCTGTGAGCAGCCTGTGCCAGTGCCTCAGCA
>NW_008677034.1:0-21251 GCF_000695815.1 Acanthisitta chloris
GGAGCTCCTACCAAACCCTAACACCTTTCTTTCTACATTTTCTTCGAAATTCTACTGTTTAACATTTGTGGAATGAATAATCTATTTTTTCCACTGGAATGAAGAGCTTTGCTTCTTCATTCATAGAAGAAACCATGAGAATGTGAACAACTTTCTCTTTATATGTGACTGGTCAATCTTATTTGGCCTTTGTTGCTTTCTCTGTTCTTCATTTCAGAGCATTGACTTATTATGTCTTTATGGAATTTGTGCTTGGTCTTTGGCTAGGCAAGAGAGATCAGGAAGCCATCCACCAAATAAAAACCCAGCAGTTAGTTCAGCCAGTGAATGATGAAGCTATTGCTATTTGTTGTTCTTTCTCTCAAAAGTAACAGTGACCGCGAAACACTAAAGCCTTCACTAGGGTTTGGCTTTTCAGTAGCATCCCCTCATGTGACAGCTGTTAGGACACGTAAGTGCAGTTTACCTTGGAACTTGGCTGCTGCTGAGGCAGAGATGCACAGAAAGCAGGCAGTGTATTTGCCATGGGCTGACTTCAAAAACAAATGCTTTAACAAAAAGGGTGAAGGTAAGGGTTGGAGTTTTGCCTTGGGCAACAAACAAGTGGAACACAGCCACGAAGATAAAGCAACTCCCATAGTGACACTGCCTTCCCCTAGAGTGAAGAGTTATAAAGCCACTGGTTGTTTCCATAGAACCAGAAGAAAGCTTTGTGCTTCTGATGAGACCTTGATTTGTCCCTCTTGGTTTGTGGTGGCAACTGAGAAGCCAAGGCCACTGATGTAGTTGCCATGAGGCCCACCAAGATCAGTGATGCTGTGTCAGATGTTTGCAGAAAGGGCTCTCACACACAAGTTCAGAAAACCCCTTTGGATAATGGAGTTTAAATTGGAATCAGGATATTTCGTATGAGAAGATACCCTTTAGCTTAAAATTAGTCATATTCCTGTGGAACTTAAAATTTACTACTCAGTAACTTCAGGGTGTCCACAGGCCTAACACGAAGCAGGCAGAGTACAGGTGTTGCTTTAACTCCCAAACTACATAGGGCATAAAGTGTTTATAGACACCTGATGGTCCCTGTCACATAGATCCCCATATTAGACAAATAAATCGCAGAAAATCTGTCTTGTACTTAGGTTCATCTTCCTCCTCTCAGAGCTAATAAACACATCCTCTGGTTCACAAAAGGGCAGTAATGGAAAACAGCCATAAAAGCTCACCTAGTGGTTTTCCAGGACAGGCAGCTTTTCTCTTTCCTCTGAAATCCTGATATTTTTTTTCCAGCATCAATGGCCAAGTTGTTAACACTGAAGTGCTAAGCACATTCATTTGCATACATGGCTAACACAGAATGCTCCAGCAGTTGTTTTATTCATTTTACAGGAGTGCTGAGGTGCATGTTGGAGCAGATCTGATTCTCTGAGATGGAGAGCAGCTTTTGAGAAGGATTGAGTTCAAACTGTTGGGGGGAGGGGCAAACAGAACAACAATCCCCCAAACTTCATTGATTTTATGATGAGTTCAAGTCAAAACTTTATCACTCCTTGCCAGTCACCTGAAGGTGGTTGCTAGGTATGGGTACAACTGCTCTAGAAGATCAAGATTCATGAAAACCAACATGCATCTTGCTGACCTGAACTGGAAGGAACAAGCTGAAGTATGTGTACTTGTGTTTTTCTTACTCAGGCCTGTTGCAATGCAGAACTCTATATGTACATTTTTCCATGTTCAACTCTTAGGTATTTTGGTATGTGAGTATGAAGTGTGAAAATGGAAAGTATTTTTTATGTTAATGAGAAACTTAATTTTCCTAATACCTGAGAGAAGCTATGGATATGCTTAGAAATAAGTTATCAGCTGAGCAGTAATTTGAGAGGCCAGGGAAGTAACATGTCCTCTTTTTCTCTGCCTTATTTACAAAAAGCCCCTGTGATGCCAGTCAGAAGGTTTGAACTAATGAAAATTGTCGGTTCTGCCTTTGTTCTAGGACTCCACTGTTCAGGGTGGGAAGGTCCCTGAATGAAGGTCAGTAGCACACACATAGCAAATTCAACACCTTGCTCTGAAAAGCTGTTGGGTGTCTTTTGTAGATGCTATGAAGAGGCTGCTGAGAGATTCAACACCCCCTGGTAAGCTCCTAATGGAGCAATGGAAGTTGCTGCCTCAGTGGGAGGAGTGTGACTGCACTGAGAGTGGCTGTGATTTCATTTACAAAAAGCAAATACAGTTATTGCACATGATACACAGATCTGCAAGGGAAGTTTTTCTGGGATCAAAGTCCTATGTGGTGCTACCATGTCTTTTTGGTGTGACTTCTCTACTCAGTGTAACTGCACTATATTCAGTGTCATTTTGTTTATGAGCAGTGTTATATGAGACAAACGGCATAAGTCTATTTAAGTTTTCATAGACACCTCATTCTGTACAAGTGTTTGTCTGGCAGCAAGTAGAAAAAAATGTTTCTAAAGTTATTTTTTCTTCTTTTTGGTATGTTTGTTTGAGGGTTCATGAACTTTTACAGTGTGCATTTCTTTTTATTTCACACTGGTTTATCATTGACAAATTCTGTTCCCAACAGTTTTAGGTCCCTCTAACTTGAAAACACAGGTTCCTTCTGTTCAGCCTGGCCTGCCTCTGCAGAGGTAGCGTTGTTTACTCAGAAGTGTTACACAGCAGGCATGAACCACTCATTGTTTGTGGTCTCTCTTGAGGAGAGCCCAGGCATGTGGGATGCCACTAGCAACATAGGTTTGGTGTCAGAAGTATTATTTGTTGGATGATTTAAGTGTGTTGGGGAAGACAAGTGAGGAAGTTCTCTGAAAGGAAAAGATTGCTGTGATGGGGAGGGACAGTGGTTGCTTGGTTTGGTTTTGAGTTGTTTTCTTTGAAGAAAGTTTCACTAGTCTTTATAAACCATGGTGGAGAATGCAGAGTAGAGATAAAAAGTGCTGCATTGTGTTCATGCAGGTCTTTTGAGTAGTGGTAGCAGAAAAGCAAACAGGTTGCTTTCCTCCCAAGTATTTAAGTACATTCAGGCTTACCTTCTAGCTTGGGGCTTGAATTAATCTTTGAGACAGAACTCCCTGGCAGTTTGGACCATCCTCACACTTGCAGTCTGTGCCAATGCTGGAACAAGCCCTTTCCCAGGAGAGAAAAAGTTGGAGAGTTATGAGGTGCACCTTGCTTAGTGTAATCTAACAAAGGAGAGTGTGAGCCCTGCCAGGCACCCAGCACACACCTGGCTGTGCCGTGTGGCCCACTGAGCTCATGGAGGTGTGTGGGCATGGCTGGCAAAGAGGATATAGATGTAGCCTTGCAAACCTCCACTGACCCTGTGGGAACTGAGTACCAAAATACCTCTGTGACTGAGCCATTTGGGCTTCTCTGGGCTATGCTGCACTTCCCAACCTCTGCTATTCATAGAACTCGTAAAAGGAGAGAGACTCTGGAGAATTTATTGATGGGTGAGAAACAGCAAGATGCTTCAAGACAAGCAAAACAGACTAAGACCAGACTGTTCTGGCAAAGCTGTGTGGGAATCTGCTGCTAATAGATTTTAAAAAGAAACCAACTTCTGAGTGCAGAACATAGAACATTGTCCTACTATGTTATCACACCAGTAATTCTTCCAGCCTGGCACCTTGTCAGTGGTTGGGATCTGATTTTTCAAAGCAAGTTTTTTCCCAACTCCAGGCTGCTTTCCACCCTGCAGTGGAAGGGCATTGTATTCAGTTACAGGATCCTGATCCAAATTTCCGCTTTTTGAGGACCTGATGCTCTCCAAACAGCAGGTTCCGTGGCACACCCTAGGACATCTAATAACTTTCTGGAACATGTCCTCCTTTCAGTACAAGTTCTCTCAGCAGTCCTTTGCATATGGTCCAAGTTTCCAAGAAACTAGGGCAGTAATTTATTGCAGTGAAAGTGAGAATGCTTCGCACAAACAGTAAGAAATCCAGGTGACAGCTTTAGTGTTTTGTTCTTATCTTCTTCAAATATGTTCTGATATAATTTTAAGTCAACAGATTTGGGGAGTGTCAGTTGTTCTCTTCACTCTGAATGTTAGTGACCTAGAGCTCTATTTAATTTTACAAATGGTTTCCAGTATCCCTTGCTAGTTTTCATCTTAAAAGCATTACTTCATTTTATTTGTTTTTCTTTTAATAATGCTGAGAGCTAATTCTGCTAAGTAGCAAATAAACAGGACAAAAAAAAATGAGTGGATACCTGACACAATAAGGTCTATTCTGCAGACGTTTTCAAGGTGCCTTTTATATTAAGCTGTAGCTGACAGGTGCAAATACGATCAGAACACCTTCTGAGTGATTTGAGGAAGTGAGGACACCTCTCTCTACTGATCTCAAGGAAAAACTCTGCCTTTGTAGATCCAGATTTCATTACAGATGCATAGTCATCCTCCTCCTCTGAAGAGTGAAAAAGTTGAGCTTACCTGAGGACGGGATGTAAGTGCTGGAAGTAGCAGCTCTGTGCCAAGTGATACAGTTCCTCATTTGGTCTGCCATGTGCCGGTCTGACGGCCCAGCTGATCCAGCCGTTGTCTGGATCCGGTTGACTGTTGGCAAAGGCTGAATGCTTCCCGAGAACAAATCACTTTATTGTTCGTGTCTGCTCATGCACTGCCGTGTGGGACTGTGGTTTGTGTTGGTAGCAAAAAGCAGGACCATTAGCACCAAATGAATTCCTTGTCAAGCGGCACATCTCCCTGAAATTTTTACCCTCTTCTCCAGCTGCTTTCCCCCTGGATTGGATTTGCAGTATCCTAGTGGACTGGCTCCCATTAACCCAATGGCTTTTTTTGTTAACTCGGGAGATCGTGGCATACCATGACTTTCCATGAAACTGGCTCCCTTCTATTTCTTCCTCATCCAAGTGAGCAGCTGGGAAATGACAGGAGGCAGCTCTGGGACATGAGGAAAACAGTTCTGTTTTGATTAAGCTCCTTCCATCCTCAAGGCCTGTGGAAACTGGGCTGTTTGAAACAGGTAGAATTTCCACCCTAACTGTACCAAAAGCTCCATGCCAGGGAGCTCCTGGTCATGAGTCACCATCTCAGGGAATGATCCACTAGCAAAGTACAACAGCAGTTATCAAGGGTCCCATCCCTCCATGCCTCAGCGATACTGGCAACAGCAGCCATTGCTGTTCTGTTTCTGCCCAGATCCAGGGATTGGGTTTGTCCAGAGTGGCTGCACCAGTGCAGTCACACTGCAACTGGGGGCAAATCATGGATTATATGCCAGCACAACTGGTCTCATAGCTCATAGTCAATCTCAGTGCTTATGTGACATGAGCATCTTGGCTCATAATTAAGGCTTTTAAGCCTCACCACAGTACACAATAACTGCAAGAAGAATTTGGTTTACTTCTCTTAAAATCTGGTCTGGTTGAGTTTCCAGTCATGCATATCTGGGGCCGACCTGACATCTTAGTGTCATCTTCTCACTCAAATTCAGGACCTGGCCATTGGAGAGCATAGTTCCTCATTTGTGCAGAATGAGAGAGAAATAATTGACTTTTGATTATTTTTAACCACATAGATGAAAAACTTTGAGTGGCTAAATGTCTCTTTCCTGTATTGTGGGTTAAAACTTTGTTGTGCTTCAGGCAGGAGCAAAGAGAGAGCATCATAAGGCTCTGTTTCTCTCTAACCCTTGTTAACCTCATGGCTCTGAAGATGTAGATGGTGAGGATGCAGGTTTCCACAAAGTCCTGCTGAGTGTTGCAGGAAGGTGAGTTTGAGCCACTGTGAACTTCCACAAGTCTTGTTGGAGCTTCCAAGATTCTCTGAAAGCACATTTATGGCAACTGAAGCAGCAATGTGTCACTGTCAATGTGTCAGTGTCAGCAATGTGTGTCATAGCCCAAGGCACCCAGAGATGACAGCAGAACTGATTTCATTTCCAATGACTTGGCTCCTGGGTCATGTGTATGTGCAGGGCAGAGACCAAGGCTTTACATCCTAAACCAACCCAGATGATCTTACACCTTTCTAGTGATGAGAACACATTTGTGTCTATAGAGTCCAATCTGAAAAAAAAAAGCGTTTCCTTGCTCTACATCTCATTATTTTCATTATTTGTTGCTAGTGAGATGGAAATATGTCCTGTATTTCAACCCAGTCCAGCTTCCCCTCAGCAGCTGTGTGGAGGCAGCTAGTTTTCTACAAACACTCCCTTCTTGCTGGCAGCAGGGGGTGGTTTGAACCTTCGTGCAAAGCTGTTAAGTTTTGTTCAGGTGCCTAAAATACATTTCAGATGGAATCTCAGCACATGCAGGAAAATCTGTCCCTTTATCCTGCAGCAGTGGCCTCTCTGAAGAGCATCCTTGTAGTTTCCTGTCCCTGCTTCCTTCCCTCACTCTAACTTTTTGTTTAGTTTGGAAAGGGGGGGTGCCTTATTTTTTCCTGAAATGGGAATTATTCCATAGGGCTGGATCATGTTCATGCATTACAGAGGCAAAGGAGCCTGTGAAAGGTGCTCCTCCCAGGCTGGAGTGCTCTGAATACTGGCTGGATGTTTGGTGCTTGCTGGTTGTAGCCCCTTTCACCTGTACCACAGCCTCTTCCTGCAACACAGACCTGATCCCAAAGAGATCCCAAATGAGAGTCTGTGGTATTATGCAGGAATCTCCTTCCTTTTGTGCTGGGCCTGATTAAAATCTCTCATTACCTTTACCTTCTGACGTCAGTACTTCATGCAAAACATTTCCTAGTAAGAACAGTTCAGGGCAACTGAAGTATTACCTGTGGAGAGGTGAGAGCTCTGGGCTTCATTAGACACCTTTCAAAACATTCCTGGGCAATGGGAATGGGACAGTGTGTTGCTATATGAGCTGACATGATAATTTATTTCTTTCTTCCAATATGGACAGTTGCACTGGGCAAAGCAGCAAGTCTAAAGGTGCCTTATCTCCTGTGAAGCTGACTGGTCCTGCAGCTTGGCACTGTTACTGGTGTTACCACATGCTGCTTTGACCTTTCTGTGGACTTTCAATGTGATATGTACTGGGAATACCTTGTCCTTGCTAGAAAATCAGCTTCTGGGGAAATATGTCCTTGCTTAGTCATGTTGGAGCTGATGGAGGGTGTTATCACCACAACCTTTAGGGTGTGTGGTGGCTTAACCCTGGTGGGTAGCTCAGCCCTGCACCGCACTCATTTGCTCCCCTGCAGTGGGATGGAGGAGAGAAGCAGAAGGATAAAAATGAGAAAAATTGTGGATTGAGATAAAGATAGTTCAACAGGTAGAGCAAAAGCTGTGTGCATCAGCTAGTTCAATAGGTAGAGCAAAAGCTGTGTGCATCAGCAAAGGAAAACAAGGAATTAATTCATTGTTTCCCACAGGCAGACAGGTGTTCAGCCATTTCTGGGAAAGCCAGAGAGGTTACTTCATCATGCAGAACAGTTATTTGGGGAGACAGACATCGTAACTGCTTATTTCTCCAGGTTTTTATTGCTGAGCCCTTTGGCACACAGTCTGGGATATCCCTTTGATCAGCTGAAGTTGGCTGTCCCTGCTCTGTCCCCTCCCATCTATCCTTACACCCCCAGCCTGCTCACTGGTGGGGCAGCGTGAGAAACAGAGATGACCTTCATGCTGTCTAAGCAACAGCTAAAATACCCCTGTCTTATCGACACTGTTTTGGTCCCAAATCCAAAACACAGCACCACACCAGCTACTATAGAGAAAATTAGCTGTGTCCTAGCCCCAGCCAGGGCTGGGTGCACATCTGTTCCTCATGCTTTGCGTGGGACTGGCCACAGCATGCTATGAGTAGAGGCACAGTGAGGCTCAGGAGAGGTGGAAGCTCGTCCAAGCCCAGCTGGGCACCAGTGGAACTGGAGGGGTGGCAGCAGGGGCTGGTGTGGGTCTGGCACCCAGTAATTTGACACAGACAAGTCAGAGTGAATAGAAACCAGGGTTTCATGGACACTTGTAGGGAGATCTGAGAGGATGTGGCATACAGCCCTCAAACTCCCTGGAGATAGAGCAGATGACCCACAGCCTGTGGGTCATCTGCTCTATCTCCAGGGAGTTCCTGGCAGGCACCTTTAAACCCCCAGCTGGAGAGGATGGAAGGTTACCCAAATGTCTGCAGCACTGGGTACCAGGTCCGGGGCGTCTTTGTACTTCCAGCTGTGAGAGACTCTGGGTACAGCTTTTTCCCTGACATCTCTGCTCTGTCCATTATTCCCTTGTGCACTGGGGCAGGATCAAAGAGAGCAATGCTGCGCTGGGAGGTGATGCTCCCTTTCCACCTCTTCAGCAAAGGCTCCTGCTCCTGCATCAGCTCTTCCAAGTCGGGCTGTCACTGCCTGACTGTGCCTGAGCTGTTGCAGGTTCGTTTCCAGCCCTGAGGAGCATGATATCAGGAAGAGCTCTTTTTCTGTCAGGTCTTGAATTGTTGTGATAGAGTTGTAACTGCCCTAAAGAGCTGCTGCTGTGCCCAGTTTTTTGTGCAGGCTTGTGCTCTGAAACAAAGGGCAGGGGAAAGCAAAGCAACTAAAAGCTCTGGTTTGCTATGTTGCACCAAACTGACAAACAAGCTGCATTTCAGCCTGGTTCATTACCCAGTGCTATTTGTATGCAGGATTCTCTTACAGCAGCTCAAATCTGGCATTTGACCTGGGCTCAGGTGTGTATGTACCAAGTAGTTTGTATTAGGCTTAACCGTGGAGGTCATACGATAGTCTTAATGCAATAGGGACTGAATCATTATGAAATTGAGGTTGTTCCTGTAAACGTAAGAATAAGGAATGGAAAACTTTACCACCACCACACCTACCTTCAGAACTTGCACATCACAAAGAAGTTGAGAAATACCTTTGTGGCTCCAGTTGGGGTGGTTGTCTCAAATGCAAATGTCATACTTAAAAAGTGTCTCCTTATTTTAACTCCTTCCAGCCTGAGAGAGCTTTGCACCTGCCTCAGGATAGATGGGGAGATAGCAAGATACAGAGCAGGGGAGATGCGGGGCTGCCCCTGAGCCTCCTGGGGTGTGAGCAGCTGGGCTGGTTGGCTGCTGGGCAGCAGCATGCCAAAAACGTAGAGAGCAAGTTTTAGGGGGAATCCTAATACTTGTTATTTAATCTGAGGGTCCTGTTTCATGCTGATAGGAGTGACTTTTATGATCCCTTAGTGTTGCCTCGTGTTCTTGCAGCAGAGTGAAATTATTTGGACAGATTGAAGGTGCGAGGGCTGCTCTGCACGTAGGGAGGGTGCAGCTAGGGGAACCAGAGCTGCAGTGTTGTGCTTAGGGGGCTGCAGCTGGAGATTGTCTGGAGACTTCAAATGTTCACATGATCAGTACCAGCTTCTGTTTATGTTTTCCAGGCACAGTTTGAAGCTAGCATTTGTGACCCTGAGGGCTAAAAATAGATTGTGTTTGTCAGGACAAGTGCCTGTGTCCCCACTCGTGTGGCTCAGGAGGGAATCTCCTACATACTACTAGTTTCACAGTGACATTGCATAATTTTTGATTCTGCATCCACACAAACTTGACCCCTGCTGTACCCACGTCAGCTATGAGCTGTTACATGGGATCTGGCTTTTCCTCCACATCCACTGAACGTGCAACCCACGCCAAAGATTGGGGCTGCATACACCCAGCTTGGGTTTTCCTTTGCTATACCACCCACAGCTAACAGGGTGCAAAGTACCAGTGCAACACATCTCCTCCTTGCACAGGCTAATCAATGTCCCTTTTGCTCGCAGGCTGAATTTGACTTTTTTTCTGCTGCATTGTTTCACCCAGGCAGCATCTGGTCAGGTTTCTGTCACATCGGTGCCTTTGCTGGGTACTACTCAAACAATGCATTCTTCCACCCAGGGGTGGCTTCGAGCAGGTTAGAGCTGTCCGGCCTGGCTGTGCAGGAACCACAGGCAAATAAAAGCCCCATAAATACAGTGTACATTCTTCTGCCTCTCCCCTTCTTCCATACATATATCAGTTGCTTTTCCAGATTATTGAGAAAAGAATCTCTGTATTTCCTGGGTGTGAAATGTATTGGTTCTCCCTTTGCAAGCAATGAAGATAATTTTGCGGGCAGCGCCGTGGCTTGGCCCGAGGCTCTGCTGTTGGATGGCTGATCCCAAGGCCAACAGGAACAGTGGAGATATTGGCCTCAGCCCTGTGAGCAGGTGCCTCCCGATTGCTCCTGTGGACTGGGACCCAGCTGGGATGCAGCACCAGCCCAGAACAGAGCTGCCTGCAGGGGCAGGGCTCCCCTCCTTCCCTGCCCACTCCAACACGCAGTGCCCTGCAGGACTGGTGTGTGGGAAATGTGCATTGGCCCTTTCCCCACTTCAGCAACACTGGGCCTGGGAAACGGAGTCCCTCTGGGCTCTAAGAATCCCAGGGCTCTGTATATATTTAAACCTTATCCATGAACTGTTCCCTGTGGCTGCCATCACTCCTCTTTGACATCGTAACATCTGGCATAGCTGCCAGTGCCCCTGAATGGTGGGTCTTGTCCTCCTCACACGCTCCCTAGGCTGTGCTGAGGTGTTGATAGGATCCACCCCTGATTCTTAACAAAACCAGGCAACAGGGGAAAGACAACCAAGGAGGGAGGGAGTGGAAAAAGATTTTGCCATGCTGTTTTCATTAGAGCCTGTTGCAGCAGCACTTGCTATCCATTCCAAGGCAGTTCAACTCTGTGGGCTGTGCTCACCATGGCATCATGCAGTGGCTGGTGAAAAGTCACGTCCTTTCCCTGTGGCTGCTGGTGACTGGTGCTGGTTGTCCACACACAGGTGGCTTGAGCTCGTGGCCAGGAGTGCAGCTTCCAGGTGACCTTTCCCAGGTTAAGCACAGCTTGCAAAACCCTCATTCCTCTCTCTGGGCTTATAAAACTCACTCCATTTGTTGTGGTGGTTTCACTGGCAATAGGAGCTGAAGAGGGACTTCACTGCTACCGAAACCTGGCAAACACCCAGAGGGGAGGGCAGCTGTGATGCACATCTCAGCGCTTCAGATACCGCATTCCTCCCAGCAAGATTTTGAGATTTCACCTCTCTGGCCCTACTTGTGGAAGAGAACAAATAAACCCTCCAAGAAGAGATGCCTGGGTGAGGCCAGAGGCTTCTCAAAGAATACCAGTAGTAAATTCCAGGTGGAGATTCCCCTCAAGCCTGTTCAACTGCCTCTTGCAGTTTTGCACAGTCAGGGTTGTAGGTTTTCCCCCTTTTTGTTAACCCTGTTCCTGTACCCACATCTGAACTTGATGCAGGTCCATGTACTCTGCAGGTAAAGCAGAGCAGCTTCAGCAACATCGATGACCCTGCAGAACTGCCCAGGCTGTGAGGGTGAGCTCCTTTGTCCGGTCTGTGCTGAGCGCTGTGATAACAACAGGGATCTTCTCGGACAGACAGAGGATTTTTCCTCTTTTGTCACCTAGTTTGGGTATTTTGGCAGAAAATCACAGGTGGAAAAGGCAGCAAGGAAAGACAAAGGAAATATTCATACATGGAGGTTTCTGACAGGTTTGTGCATGTTCCGGCTGTGTTGCCTATGGTCACAAGAGTTCAACTTGTGTCCCTTGAGGTGTGCACACTTTGCTGGAGAGGCTGAAAAGCAGTGGTGTTAGGCTGTGGCTGGTTGGTAAGGCTCTTTTTGGGATACACCTGAGTGCCACTCTGCCCTGCAACTGCATGCATGGACTTTATCATGCTCCATCACTTCATCCCAGGCCATTAGACACAAGTGTCTGGTGAAGGCAACAAGTTCCAGTGCAGTACAGGGTCTGTGTCCCACAGGCAGTGTGTCTCCAGCCCACTAACTGCACAACCCTGGCCCTGAGAAAGTGCAAGTGGCTTTTCCAGCAGCTCCTCTGATGGAGGATTTTGCAACGTTTCCAGTTGAAGGAGCAGTTTGTGTGGTGGTGCCCACCCTGCTGCCAGCAGGGAGCTGAGGAACAGAGAAACCCCTTCTCTGGCCCCATCCCTGCACAGCAGACAGAGCCCTCCTGTTGGCCAGAGGAAGTTTGGTGAAGGCAGAAGGGAGAAAAAGATTCCTGGCAGGTTTCATCTGTCCAAGCCAAGAATGGTCCCGTTAGGAGCTTGTAATCCTTTTTCTTTTCAAATACATCTATTTATTTTCTCAGGCCGCTGGCCGTTGCTCAAAGGGACCCAGGCTGCAAGTCCATCCCAGTTGGTTGACCTCTTGCTTGTGCCTCATCCTGGCCCAGATCACTCTGGGAAGGTCTTGGGCTTCTCGGCCGTGAAAGCCTCTCTCTTAGCGAGGGCGTGGATGTCTCCCCTTGGCCTGGAGCCTGTGCCGGCAGCGGGCGCTGGGGGGGGGCTCAGCACACCAGCACTGGGAAGACTGGGGCAGTGTTCATGGCCGAGGGCTGCTGAAAGGGCTCTGTGTGTGCCGAGCGTGAGTCACCCAGGCTGGAGGGCAGCTGGGAGCCGGCGGAGGAGAGCAGCGGAGAGCTGCTACAGGAGGGGCCAGCTCCCCAGGAAAAGGTGGTGAAATGAATATCATTAGTGTGGAGTGGAGGCAGAAGGGCCGGAGGAAGGAGGGAGGCTGGGAGGTGGTGTTTCCAAGGATGGAGGGATTCGAAGGACCCTTTCATTGCACCTAGGTGTCTGCGTGGGGTCAGGAATGGGACCAGGGAGAGAGCAGCAGAGTCTGGGCCAGTCTGTGCCCCAGGTACATCACAGCTTTCATGTGGCTCTGGGTGTCAGGCAAAGCCTGGGGAAGGATTGGAAGAGCCCAAAAAGCTTTGTGGGGTACTCAAGACAGGCCCTGTCTTTTGTCACCCTTCGGTGCCCCAAGAGCTGGCTTGCAGGGCTGGGGCTCCATCCTGGCTGGTGTAAAACAGCCCTGGAGCTGACGGTTTTCTTTGGCTGTAGCTCTGGCTCACTTTGGCTGCACATTTCCCAGTCTGGCCAATATACACCCAGGCGGCTGACAGGCTGTGCCAGCCCCTTACGCATCCTCAGCATCATCTCCTGGTCCCCAGGGATGTCACCTACTGTGGCAGACACAGGAGGCAGTTTGTCCCCTCCTGGAGCAGGGGACATTGCTGGTAGATCAGTGCCAGCCCTAGATGGTGTGTGACTTCTTGGTGGTCCCAGCTAGGATCTCTGTGCCTGGCTGCATGTGAGATGAGAAGCAGGGAGGGCTTTCTGGTTTAGATAGAGCTCAAGCATGTGTGGGAAGGTCTGGGTCTGTCTCAAAAGCAAACAGCTTTGTGCACAGGGGTGCTAGCACCCAGAGAGGACCCCCATGATGTGTCTGAGGGTTAGCCACGTCCTACTGTCTTCCAGAGGCATTCTGTGCTCATATAAGACACCAGCACATGTGCAAGAGAAGTGTAGACGCCCCTTGGGGTGCAGCTTGCCCCATCCTCAAGCCTGCAGCCCATGGGGACAGCAGGAGGCTGGCACTGGTGCAGAGAGTGTATGCAGAAAGCACTACAGTGGTGGTTGATCAGGAGATGCATATGCTTTTTAATGGGGATTTAGCTGTCTGGGCTGTATGGGAGTTGATTTTTGCTGAAAAGTCACTCTAAGATGTTTCCCTCTATCACAAATAACCACAGCCCAAAAGCAAGAGGGTCTCACCAGCCGAGCAAATGGGGAGGGCAAGTGATGGCCCTGGGCAGCCTGGCCACATTCCTGTGCCTCCAGACCTGCAGAAAACCACTCCAGAGCCTGGGAATAATCCTATCGACTTACTGGCTGCCATCCCAGGGCCAGTTGCTCCACCACACCTCTGGTTTGCTGTCTGTGGAGCCCCATCGTTGAACTCCCCAGCCATGTGCCCAGTGTTGGCACCATGAGCTGCTTGTGCCAGGGAGTGTCCCTGCCACCTCGCCCTGAGAACTCACGGACTTTCCAATCTACTCTCCATGCTGCCCAACTCTCCATCCTTCCCCATCTCTCACTAAAGCTGAGCTGATCCCCAAGGCTTTGGCCCTGCAGGAGTGACCTCTTAGGGTGGTGCTTTTCTGTCCTGTTGTCACCAGTGGCAGCAGTAGGATGAATGGAAAGTAAAAGATGATACAAATGGGCTGGAAGGACCCAGGAGAGCCATCAGTTTGCCCCTCCACCCTGCAGTAGGAGCTGGTTTCCCTTAGTGAGTCAAGGATCAACTCAGGAGCAGTGTCTGGAGCCTCCCTGCACCAAGGCACTAGAAATGCCGGAGCCGCGTAAGAACCATCAGGCCAACGGATGGCACAGGGCTGTGGCTGAGCCTGCTGTGAATCAGGGAAGGAGCTGGATCCATGCATTAACTCACTGGCCATCTCAGCCCACAGCATAGCATGACTTCACCGTCGGATGAACATCCCACCATGGAAACCAAACCTCAGGAATGCGTCTGGGTGTGCCGGCTCTCTTCTCCTCTCCGGAGGGCTCTCATGGCTCAAACACTCCCAAGCTAGCAAATTGCTGTTGTCACCTCTCCAACCAGCTCCCTTGCAATGCCCATGCAAGGCTCATTCCCTGTGCCAGGCAGGTGCCTGCCTGTGAGTGCCTCTGTGGGTGCTGCCCTCCCTTCTCGTGCACGTGGAAGCAGGGAGCTTTGCCATGGCTTCAGTCCAGTAGCCCCAGCCAAGGAGGGGAACTCTGTACTCCGTGTGCCCTCTTTCTCCCTCTCACCATCTCTTGCTGGAGACAGATCCACCAGTGGCTGCAGCAGAGCCCAGGTTTTGGCGATGAGCAGCAGCAGAGTGTTGATTAATGACGATCAGAGCCACAGAGCCAGGGATGTCTGAGTCGCCTCTGCCTCCCTCCTAAACTGATTTGGCATAAAAAGGCTAATGTGAGCGTTTCTGTGTCTGCCAGCCTGGGAGGGGGCCCGGCCAGAGCTCAGGGTCTCGGCAGACATGCTCTGCACTGGGGCTGTATGTTTTTCCACTTGGGCTGGAGAGGGGCCGCGGGCAGGCAGCCGCCGGGCTCAGGTGACTCCTGAGCCTCCCTTTCCATCTGACTCATGAGAGACGTCGTGAGTGCTCTCCTGCCCGACGGAAAACACGTCGCCCTGTAGCTCATGGCTTCTGGGTCCATGCCAGTCCCCAGGCAGCAGAACTTCCCAGAGCTGTGAGTGCAGTGTGCTGGCACCCTGAGCCCAGCCCTTCCCAGCCTGGAGCTGGGAGAGTGGTTCTGTGGGCTGATGCCCAACCAGGGCTTCACCTTCAGCCTCTGCCTGTGGACAGATTTGCAGGACAGACAGGGTAGCAAGGCTGAACAGGACAGGCCCATGGTCCCTGCAATGGGCAGGAGCATCTCTGCAGGCAGGACTCCTGGGTTCAGTGCTGGCCAACAGCATTGCTTTCCCAACACTCCAGCTTGGGAACTTCTCCCTTCTAGTTCCCTCTCCTCCACCTTTGCTCTCTGGGAGGGTCTGGGATGCAAGCGATCTCCAGCAGCAGCAGGACAGATCCTTTCCTTCCCAAGGCCAAGTGCACCATCCTCTTCCTCCCTCCTTGCTGGGTGTGGGCAGCATGAGAGTGTCTCCCTTCCAACCCCACATTCCCATCCTTATAGACTCTCCCCATTTTATGTCCTCATGGGCTTCGATTGTTCAGTGTCTGGATGCCATCCTGCTGCATGTTCTCAGGACAAACCCAGACTTTGGGGCTTTCTGCATGAGGTTGCATAGAGTGAGTAGCAAGGGGGAAACTGAGGCACACTGGGGTGAACACCTCTCACAGGGTCCTGCTGGGCTGGGAGAGACAATCCAGGGCCTGGGGCTCACTGTGTCCAGCCACGAGGCTGTTTGCATCATGCCGCAGACACAGCTCCACCAGCGGTCTGCTCCCTCCATGCCTGCTGCCCGAGCCACAGCACTGGGCTCCCCCTGCTCCTTTGGGAAGGGAATGTTTTCCCTTTCCCCTCCCAGCCCTGCTCGCCAGCGTGAGTCCGGTTTCCCCTGCGCACTGCCGCCAAGTGCCTCTGGAACCACTGGAAAATGCATAAAAGGCCTGGGCAAGGCTGCGGTGAGGGTTACTCGCAGTCACAGCTGGATCCAGCTGCTGCTTTAAAGCAACAGCACAGCCACACCAGGCTCCCCAGGAGACCCAGGTGTCCCAGGGGTTCAAATCCTCAGGGGAGAGGAGGCAGAGTCCCCACTGGACAGCAGCCCCAAGGCCAGAGCGGGCATTTTCACTGGGGAAACTGAGGAAAAGGCAGTCCAAGGAGACAAACCCTTGGGTGGATCTGGCCCTGGGGTTTGCTCACCCAAGTTTCTGGAGTTCTTCTCCATGTTCTGGTCCTGTGGCTCCTGGTAAAAAGACCAGGACAGCACTTCCCTACCAGCCCTGGCTGTCTCCCACCTGGGACACAGCTTCCACAGCATCACCTCCATCAACACCATGCCACCACCGTGCCCCCTGCCTTCCCTAAGCCTGTGGCACTTGGGTCTCACCCCATCCTCCTATTGCCCAACACTGTGGCTGTGGGGTCTGTGTCCCTCCTGCAAGCGTCGTGACCCCATGGTTTGGTCCAGAGGCAGGTTGGGTCTGCAAAGGGCAACAGCAGTTTGGGCAACCCTGACTGGGCGGGCTGGTCCAGCCATTACCTTGCAAAGCAACTGCCACTCCTTCCCCATTTTTGGAAGAAATCATGCAAATCCCAGGGTGTCTGATTCCAAGCAGGGCAGCAGGTGTTGCTTTCAGCTGTGGTTCAAGGTGTTTCAGCAGCCTCCAGTGTTTCCGTGTGTGAGCTGCCGAGGCTGATGGAGTGGGATGGAGCAGTTGCCTTTGGGAAGGCAGAAATCATCCTCCTGCATGCCCCTGGGAGCCAGCACGGCCCCGCTCCGGCAGAGGTGCTGGGATGGAAACAGCCACGGGGCACTGGGGTTAATGAGTAAAATCACTCATCCCACTCGGGATCTGGTTTATGGTCCTGTTAAACGTGGGCAAGCAGAGGGAGGTCTCTGTGGGGGTGGCTGTCTTTCCTGGCATCCCACGTCACACCTGACCCGTACGTGACGTCTGCTCAAGCTTCCAAAACTGAGCAATAAATCAGGTTAATAATTAATCCTAACTGCCCAGGAGACTTTCTCTGGGCAGAGGCAGTGCCGGTCCCTGGTCACAGCCCCAGCATCCCACGTGGGAGCTGCAGTGATGGGTGAGTCTCCCAGGATTGCTCTTTACCGCAGCATCATGAAAGGTGCTTAGAAAATGAACGTGGAAGAAGAAAGGAACATTCCCTGTCCTATCACATCCAGGATGTTTGCCCATGAGTGCGTGCAAAGTCCTGATGTGGTTGAACTCTGGCTCAGCTAAACAAATAGCAGCCCTGGCCTCCCTCCCTACTCCAGGGTATGTCACAGGTGAGTGGTTTAACGAAGAAAAACCTAAATGTGTGACCACCCAGTGCTGCTGGTCTTGGGTCAGGCTGAGCCCTTGGTCGTGCTCCAGGCGCTCAGAGGTTTGGGGAGGAGAGGATTGGTTTGTGTGTCTCCACAGCTCACAGGGCGACGGGACCTTGGCTTGTGTGGGAAACCCAGCCCAAGGACTGTGGTGTTGGCATGAGTGGCCAGGAGGTGTGAGAGCCACTGGGAGAAGAAATGAGGGGGTTTTCTGTGTATAATTTGCTGGAATGAAAAGAAATCAGAAAACAACACACACACACATGCACGCATAGCGTATCAAAGAGACCAGGGCAGCTTTTCCCAGTGAAACAAACCCCAAACCATCAGTAGGAAAACACTGGCTGGGTCAACCTGCCACTAGCCAGTCTTCTGGGATTACAGAAACTTCATAAAAATACCTCAATTATTTCTTTGCACTTATTTTTTTATATAAAATATTTCAGTTCAGGTCCACTTTGAAATTAAAAGAAGATTGTTGAACAAAAAAAGCATTGTGGTTCGCTTTGAGAACATCTAAATGAGCCACTTGGGCATCATCCCAGTCCTCACCCTTTCCCTTTCCCCAGACAATGTCCTGTAGCCCTGTTTGATGTTAGCTTCAAAGCCTCATGAGCCCACAGGCTGCTCATGCCCACGTCCAGCAATGACACAGGAGGGATGATGTTTGGGTGGGAGGTGTGAGTGGCACTGGTACCAGCTGTCTCCAAAATGGGTCCCAGGAGCCATCAGACGTGGAGGTGGCTGCTGTCAGCAGGAGCTGGTGTCACCCTGGCTGTGACTGGGGTGTCACCCAGGAGTGTCCATGGGTTCCCTTCCCTTCTGCATCCCTGTACAATGCAACTATAACATGTCTAAATGCTATTTCCTGCAGGTCCCCTGCCAGCTCTCACAGGGCCACAGCAGCTTGGCACACCTTGAAATGTCACCAGTGTTGTGCAAGGCAAAGGAGCTTGGCTTTTCCATGACCAAGCACCACCTGCCAACCAAGAGCATTTATCCAGAAACCTGCAGCTCTGCCAACGGTGCTGAAAAGGCACCCAGTGCCTCCAAATTTCAGTCTAGTGGCTTAGACTGAAGGAATAAGGGTGATAGGTGCTGCAGCGAAGGAGGGGCAGGGCAACAGATCCAGCTGCTTTGCTGAAGGCAGGGCCAGGCAGGAATGGCAGGGATCTGCTGGTGGCTGGGTCTGCTGGGGTGAACAAAAAAATTCAGGTTTCCTTTTTTCAGGTTTTGTTCTCAGCAGAGTGGTTGTGGCTGCTTGGGTAAAACCTGTTCTTGCCGTGTCCTGGAATGAGGCAAAGAGAAGGTGTGTGGCTGCAGACTTTTTTTTCTTAAAAAACAATTTGCTTTCAGTTTGATTTTAGCCTTCCTGCTGCCTTCCTGCTTTCCCAGGGCAAATCTGGAGAGTACGAAAATGTGGGTTCATCCTCAGTTTTTCTGTGTAATGATGAAAAAAGATGTAAAAAATGTTACTACAGATTCATCCTTGAAACAGGAGCTGGTGGTGCCAGAGGTGCCCAGGACAGTGCTTATCTCTGGCATCATTAGCCCTAGACCTGACAGGATTTGAGTCTAATGAGTATCAGAGGTAAAGCTTTGCACAGCCACCACCCCCCAGGCCCACAGTGTTCTCACGCAGTGGGATGTGCATCTTTCCCACTCGGGGAGGTGGGAGCAGGGTCCCCCTGCACAGAGAGGGTTATTTGAGCTGAAACCCTGCACAGCAGTGCAGAATCATCCAGGAAGTCCCTGTGCTCAGGGTCCTGCTGCTTTCCTGCAGGGAAGCAGCCGCGGGAGAGGTGTGAGGCTGGGAGCTCGGCTGGCACAGCATCCTGTGCAGGCTGCCAGGAGCCCTCCTTGCCTCTCAGCAGTGCCACTTCCATGCTGGAGCAGCACATCCCCCAGGCACACTGCACTGCATCTGGCCTGATGTGCTGATACTGGGGCACCCAGAGAGCCCCGGGAGACTGTCACACACCCACAGCAGTTGGGTGTCCCATGGGACTGCAGCAGCTGCTCCAGGGCTGTGTTTTGGATTTTACTGATTCTCCCCATGGGCAAATGCTGCTGTCCCTGTCCCCATCATGGTCCTGGGGCACGTTGCAAAGAGATGGTGGCTGCTCTCTCAGGGCTTTGCTGTTCACATCCCTTTGTGCAGGGTAAGTTCTCAAGTTGGGTTCTCCTCCACTGTGAGACTCCCTTTGCAGAGTGCGGTGCTACAGGGATGCTGCAGGGTCTTTCTCACGCTCTATTTTGTCAAGCTGATGCTCAGTGAATCTCATGGCTATGATTTTCTTGGGGCCATAAGTGCAGCAGATACAGACTTTCCTATGAGCATTGGGAACAGACTGAAAAGGAATCAGGGGAGGTATGCAGGCACCTTTGGTGGTGATAAGGTCATGGGGATGCTGTAGAGCTGATGCAGCCTGTTTGGACAATGTTTCCTACAGAGCTTTCACAGAACACAGGACACAGAGCTGCAGGGCATTTGGGAAAGTGATAAGATAAGCTAAGAGAGAAACATCTGAAGAAAGCAGTGCAAATTCCCTCATTAAACTGAGCTGGACTTTGGGGTTTTTTTGGCGCAGGACCAAATGCTGTTTGAGTAGCAGAGATTGTGTGAGTCCCACTGCATGCCCAGCCTTTGAACAGAAGAGCATTTCTCATGAGAAGCTCAGTGTGTCTGGAGGGTTGTGAGAGCTGTAGGAGACCCTGACCCTCATCACTCATGCAAAATGCAGAGGGACTGTTGAGAAAGGGATTGGGATATCTCTGCTGTACAGGAAAGGAAATATCCCAAAGTATTTCCTGCAGACTTTCCAGCCTGGCTTCATGGTGGAAACGAAGAGTAAGTGGGGATGGGAGGGAGACAAAAAGGGAGACATCAGAAATTATGGGGTCCAGTTTTCATGGCTGAAAAAATCTTTCAACTGAAATGTTACATTTAAGAGGAAATGAAGGTCTTAAATCTGCTTCTCATTGGGTAATGGGATGTCCCATCCTGATATGGGTGCAGCAGAGATGCTGGTACAACACTGCTCCAAACCAGGGCTGAAGTAACAGTTTGGAAGGACATTTCATCTGCTTGTGGTACTGGTGGAAATTTGACACATGAGAGGTCCTGGCATGCTAAGCAGACACCTACCTGCTGCAGCAACTCTTCCTTTCAATTCCCTATGCTCCCAGGTGAGGTGTGGGTCCCAGGAGATGTGTGGGTACCCGATGAGGTGGGAGTCCTGGGCAGAATGTTGGTCCTTGACAAGGCGTAGATACTGAGTGAGATGTGGGTTTTGGGGAAGGGTGAGTCCCAGGAGATGTGGGGACCAAGAAGAGGTGTGACTCTTGCTCCAGAGATCCCAAACCACATTGTGTACAGAGACAAAGATGAATTTTCAGTGTTGTCCTGAGAAAATAGGGTGTTTGGCCCCAGGTTCCTTTTGAGATTCATCCCAAAGTGACCTGCCTCTGTTCGGGGTGTCAGAAAAGACTCACATGGCTTTTCCAGAGATAAAATTCCAGTTGCCAAAAGCACCTTTCCTGGTGAGTACTGAGATCCCCTTCCCCTAACTGGGCTTCTTGGCATTAAGGGCTTTGGGGAAGAGCTAATGCACCCTGGACAGGGCAGTGTGCACGGGGGGACAGGCTGGGACCCGCCCGAGCTCCCAGCTCCTGCTGGGTGTCCCATCAGCAGCTGGGAGGGTCTCCAGGGGACCGTTTGGGGTGTCACCCTTAAACTCCTTCCCCTGGCAGCACTGGGGAGGTCTCTGCCTGCTGTTGCGGCCGGGGGGGGGACGGAGGGGCAGGGCAAGAGTTAACCTACCTGCTCCGCCATCCCTCTTGGCTCCACCTCGGAGAGCGAGGGGAGGGAAAAGGGAAAAAGTAGGGGGAAAAAAAAGAAG
>NW_008677035.1:0-5201 GCF_000695815.1 Acanthisitta chloris
CCCCCAGCCTGGACCTGCATGGGGTTGATGTGTCCCAAGGGCAGGACCGGCACTAAGCCTGACTGACCCTCAGACCAATTTGTCACTGACTGTGTTGCTATTTGTTGCTATGAACCTCTGTAATATATTTGAAGCACTAAGAGGAATATTGTACGCAAAAATACAATTTTTTTTTTCTTTCTGAAAATATAAGTAACATCAAGCTGAGTGAAACAAAGCCACTAGCTCACTTCAGGATTATGAAAAGCAGTTGTGTTCTGGGAAGCAGTACAGCCAACTTGCTCTTTGAGCTGTTAGGTGTGGGTCAGGATGTGTGTGCCTGTACCTTTTTTGTAGACATCTGGGGTGATTTCTACATTCATGAAGGGCCACAGAGGTGTTTATAGCCTCTGCCTTTACTTTGTCATGAACCATGTGTTCCCAGCTGCCATTCAGTGCTCAGGTAAGACCAGAGCTGTACTCTGCCAGTGGAAGTGTAAGGTAGTCTGACATCTTCATGCACAGGACAGCTCAAAGAGCAGCAGTCACTGTAAAGTGAGTAGTTCTTTGTTTTCCTTTGAATTTCTATGTGGGTAGTTCCTACTCATGGTCGTTAGCCATCCGTTTGCTCTTGAGGGTGACAGAAGTGATCTGAAAAAGATGAGATAGCATATCCAAGTCTTGTCTCTGTCTTTGATGTACTAAGAATACTAGGTGAGAGATGTAGGGAACTGCATTTCAGGTATGAGGGCTCTAACTTGAGAGCTCTGAAATAATTATGGAATTGCCCTATTGAGGAAACACAATATTCTTGTGCAATTAGCAGTCTAATTCCTGTGCTGCAGTTGGATCTGTCACTGATATTTGAGGAAAGAATTTAATTATGTAGGATCTATACCATAGAATTGTCTCACATGAATAAGTTCTTAAAAGAAAAACAGTAGTAAATGCATATTGAGACTGACACGTCTGAGACTACCCTGAAAATAAATGTACTGTGAGTTTCAGAGTTACAGTGTCAGTGTGAAAGCCTTTCTAAAACTTGTGGAAGGGATTTATTGCATCCATCATACTTGGATTATGAGGATATGAAGAGATGCTCTAAGCAGAGTTCTGTGAAGGAAGATGGCTCTACTTACAGACTGCAAATTGTGAATGCTTTTGATAAAGAATACCAAGGTAGCTTTTAAAAAAGTAATGAGATTTTCCAGAG
This sequence comes from Acanthisitta chloris, assembly GCF_000695815.1. NCBI lineage: Eukaryota > Metazoa > Chordata > Aves > Passeriformes > Acanthisittidae > Acanthisitta > Acanthisitta chloris. The sequence continues at coordinate 1,193 of NW_008677035.1, forward strand.
TAACTGTTTCCCCCTGACAGGGGACTGAAGGAGAAAGACTAATAGAGGTCTCTCCTGAACAACAGGGTCAGTGGTTCTGACAGGGGACTGAAGAAGAAAGACTAATAGAAGTCTCTCCTGAACAACAGGGTCAGTGGTTTCACAGCATGCAAATGAAGTAGGGAATACAATTGTTCTTTCTTGAGATTCTCATCATGGGAGACCTTAATTGTGGGGAGAAGGTGCAGTCTCTAATCAAATACTTTGCTGTCCTTTTTGACATAGAGAAGCCATTGTATGTCATGGTAGGCTGAGGTTCCTTAAAAAAGTGCTTCAGGAATGCAATGAGTATTTGAGGTCTGTCATGGTTTAACCCCAGGCAGCAGCCAAGAACCACACAGCTGCTCCCACACTCCCCCACCAATGGGATGGGGGAGAGAATCAGAAGGATAAAAGCTAGAAAAACTCATGGGGTGAGATAAAGACAGTTTAATAGAGAAAGCAAAAGCTGCACACACAAGCAAAGCAAAATAAGGAATTAATTCACTGCTCCCCATGGGCAGGAGGTGTTCAGCATCTCCAGGAGAGCAGGGGCTATCACACGTGATGGTTCCTTGAGAAGACAAACACCATCACTCCAGATGTTCCCCCTTCCTCCTCCTTCCTCCCACCTTATATACTGAGCATGATGTCCTATGGTATGGAATATCCCTTTGGTCAGTTTGGGTCACCTGTCCCAGCTGTGTCTCCTTCCAATCTCCCATGCATCCCCAACTCCCTTGCCAGTGTGGCAGTGAGGAAAGCAGCAAAGACCTTGGCTCTGCGTGAGCTCTGCTTAGCAACAACAAAAACATCTCTGCATTATCAACTCTGTGTTCAGCACAAATCCTAAACATAGTCCCATACTAGCCACTGTGAAAAAAGTTAACTCCACTTCAGCACAGGTCTTTGATTGTAGTGAAGGAGAAAGTGGCAGATGTAGATGACAAAACATGCTTTCAGAGATTTTCTGACTTGGTCCCATAAGCTTGCCTGTAAGTGAAATGGTTCTTTCAGAGGTTTTCTGACTTGGTGCCATAAGCTTGCCTGTAAGTGAAATGGTATTTATACACAAAATCAAGCAATACTCTAGCTGTGTACAAAGCCAGGGACATTCTTTCACCCCATGTAATGTCTTTGTGATGGATTTTGCACCTGTTTATATCTCTGAGTGACTATCTCTGAGAATTCTTAAAGATGATTTTTCCAAGTGACTACCTCTGAGAATTCTTAAAGATGATTTTTCTATAGATTTGAAATCAACAGTGGTCGATGAGTGTGTGATTCTTCAGCTATTCCTGCTTTCAGCTTATATTGTTAGCTTTATTCACATCTCTTTTCCATCTCACACAGTTACAGCCATATTTAAGGTTGGACAGTGCCAATATTTGGAAATTTATCCTGTTCTAACAAGTGCCATTTGCTCTTAAATAAATGTCTGAGGCCTCTTGCTACTTCATTTCAATTTTGATGCAAGCATCCTTTGTATCTCTCAAGTGCTTTCATCCTAATTCATGACAAGATTTTCCTGTTTTGCCTGTTCTTTCAAGTGTGTTGACCTGTCATTCAGCTTGGGATGATGTGTGGGTGAGCTAATGACTCTTTTTGTTCCCATCATCCTATTCCTGATAGCCTTTGCAGCCTTTGCAGCATATTTTGTCAATAGAGTGAGCACCCTAAATCAGGAGTCTGAATCTTGTTACTCATTGCACATTGAAAACTCAATTTCAGCATTTGCTGGTAATGCAATTTCAGAGATCTCTCTTTAGGATGTGCTCCTGTGTCCTGTCCTCTTGCACATCTGAAAGTCAACTACGTGAGGCAAAATGATAATGGTACACCAGGAAATAAGGGGATTTTTCATGGAAATTCAGAGCAAAGCATTAAGCATCACTGAGACCATGACTAATAGAAAAAATAATGTCCAATTACACATAGATGCAGTGGTTGAAATGAGCTGCTTTATGCCAGTGTGACACTTTGGAAAATGACATGGAATAGCTGATAGTGGTATTTTTCAAAGTGAGTACTTCTGACCAGGACCATAAATTTATAAGCATAAGTTCCTAATATTTATTCATGACTTGAATGTGCTACAAAAATTGGACTTCCAAGTTCTAGAGAAAAAGTCACAAGGTAAGTTTCAGGCAGCCTTTCAGCTACTACCATATGGAAAAATTTTAGGAGAGCTAATAGCATCTCTGCTCTACACAGTGCAAACCTTGCTGACATGTGTAAATTAATCTTTTCAGTTCAATTTGACAGTTTGCTCATGATACAAGGGGAGTGAGCAAGTAGCTGCCTGGCACCTAGTTGCTGTCTGGGGTTAAACCTTGACAGAAATGTACAGTAGGCTATTAATCAGAGAGGCAGCTATGGAAAAAAAAGGAGAAATGTTGAAAGATACTTATTGTTCGCCCTGTCCTGTTGAGCAAATAGGCAAAACGATTTCAAATGTAGCATTGGGTATTAAGCAAGATAAAGAATGAAAGAACAATAAGGGTGTTTAAATCTGTAAGCTAAACTAGGCAATGCACTTCAGAGAAATGAATGGATGGAACAGCTTGTTAACTGCTCAGTGAAATGTAAAGTATACAGGCATCTCAAAATTACAGAGACAAGTAATCAAAGCCTGAAAAAAAACCCAACAAGAGGCAGCTGAATAGCCTGTAGAGATGTATTATAGTGGTATTTCTTTCTGCTTGTGTTAAACCCAGTTTTGTCTCTCTGGTGAAGAGATTATCCTGGAGATCCTATATTGCTGTATAACAGATTGATTAAATTTATGAGACATTTGGAGAATGTTTATAGAGACTTTATGAAAAGACCAGAAAACTTGGAAGTGAGCTGCTATGTTTAAAAGAAAATAAATCTGCAGTGTCGACTGAGAGCATCATATTGAACAGTCCCCATGGGATCTTTGGGCCTTGGAGCTGAACCTAGACAAACCCTGTAAAATGCCCTGTAAAAAGAATTGTGCAATAATCCTGAGACCTTAAAGTAGTTACGTGTTTTAGAAGTGTTTCCTTTCTCTGAGCTGTGGAAGAATTTCTGGAGATGTTCAGCACAAGCCAGAAGAGGCACTCTTTATTTCAGCTGATCTACATTAGCTTTTCAGACAGGATACATTATATATTCCAAGCACTTGTTCTCCCTGAAATTTTAATATTCCTTGAAATACCAAAGAGAACAAAAGGTTGAGACTTGTATCCTTTAGCTCAGCAATGAGGACTTTATTGTGTTCACTAAAGAAAATATGACTAGTGCTAATTTTTTTTCTTTTGAATTTGGGTTTCTAAGCTTGTACAGATGTACTGTCAGAGCAAGGCTACAGCTGTAACTCTCTTGTACTGATAACACTTTGAAAGTTCCTTATCTCATGACTGAATTGTCAAAGTGTATTGAAAAGATTTATTTACATGTGTCAGCAAGGTTTGCACGGTGCAGAGCAGGGAGGCGGTTAGCTCTGCTGAAAGGACACACAGCACTCAAGACTTGCATCTGGATGTACTCATTTAAATTTTCTAAATGTTATCCCTAGAATAGTTTTTGAGTTTTGCATATTTTACCTTTTATTTACATATTTACTTTGATGAAACTCTTAACATTTTGTAAGCATTCGGGAACTGGTTCTTTATCATGTGCATACAGAAATGCAAAGGACTTTAAAGGGACAGAGATCACTAACACTTTTTGGACTCAGCTGAAAATAGAAGAATAATTTACTCAGCTGTTGGATGTAATCTGCTTTTGTCCTCTTGTTTGTCGATGTGCTCTGTGCCACAAACCACTGAGGTCTGTTGAAGCTTTGGCAAGAGCTTTCTCTAGACCTGTCAGAACAGCAAGTCCTGATGAAGCACCACACAGTAACCTGGAGAAGAAGTGGAAGGTGACAGGACTGTGGCTCTGATCTTTAAGCAATATTTGAAGCTCTTAGACCTCCACAAATGCAAATCCACTGCTTATGCTAAACAAGGAGGGAAAGAAAGGA